>NC_056740.1:240579507-240769507 GCF_019279795.1 Protopterus annectens | reverse complement strand
AACCAGGTTTTTCCCAAAGGGGATGATGACACATTTCTTGGCACTGAGCTTAAGGCCATGGTTCTGACACCAGACGTTGGTCTCAGTGAGGCCTTTCTGTAGGATGGCAACATCACTTGGGGAGTTAATAATAGCTCCCAACTTGCAATCGTCTGCAAACTTTGTCAGCCAGAGACCCTTTGTGTTGGCCTGGACTTCAGAGAAGTAGATACCAAACAGGACAGGACCCAGGACCGAACCCTGTGGGACTTCACTCATGACCAATCAGCAGTCTGACTTGGAGTCAGTTACATTCACACTGTGGGTTCTATCTGTGAGCCAGTTTGCAACCCACCTAGTGATATAGGGGTTGATGCCTAGCTTAGTGAGTTTTTCTATGATTCCCGAGTGGGGAATGGTATCAAAGGCTCTGGCCAGATCAAGGTAGGCTGTATGAACCATCTTGCCATCATCCACAGCTCTGGTGACTGACTCAAAGAAGTCAACCAGGTTGAGCAGACATGATCTACCCTTCACAAAACCAAACTGAGTGAGATCCAGAGTTTGGAGATTCCCCTATATCCTTGTTTATTAGGTCCATGATGATGCGTTCCATAGCTTTGCATATCAAACTCATCAGGCTAATGGGGCAATAGTTCCCAGAGTAGTCGCTCCTCCTTTGTGGAGAGGGATGACTGTAGCAGTGCACCATTCGGTAGGGACAAAGCCTGAGGTGAGGCTGTGATTGAACAGGGCACACAGGTGTGGTGTCAGTTCACTCTGTAGTTCACGTAGAACACAGCCAGGGATGTTGTCAGGTTCCATAGAAGCTGTATTCTTGGCCTTGGACAGTGTTGTTTTGACCTGTGCATCAGTAATACTGGGTGCCTTGTGTTTTTGTTTTTCTTGTACCTACAGTGTCTTTTCAGACTTAACATGAGATTGTGTGAGTCCTGGCAGTTTGACCAAGGACTGCCAAATATACTGTTTTTTGCAACAACTCATCTGCCAAGTGTGCAGTCTGTGTGGGTACATGATAGCCTGTGGAATTTGTAATGTTCAACCCGAGGTGTTTCTGCTACTATTCCTGGTGTGATGCTGACAAGATTTTTTTTCTGCCATTTCCTGGAGTGTTGCTTTTTACCTACAAATCACAGAAGAATTGTTGAGCATGCTTGTGGAATCCTATCTACCTGCATTTTAATGGCTAAAAATCCTGTCATTCCCAGCTGACAGGAGGGGATCTGAAAACATATATGACCATGGAAATGACTGATTGCACAGACTATGTAAAGCTTAAGAAAGTACTGCTAGCGATGGCTGGAATAATTTTTGAAGTGTAAACCATAGCCTTTTACAACTGGACGTTTAATGGTATCAAACCAATAAGCTTTCAAATGCATGACTTGAAATATATTTTATAGTTGCATTTAGACTCTGATGCTACCAGTAAAGTGAAGATGTTAAATAAATCTAGTTGTCGTTGTGTCTTTCGGCTTTTCCCGGTTAGGGGTTGCCACAGTGGAACTCCGGTCCGCTAATGATTGGCAGTTGATTTTTACATGCTGAGTTGCCAGCCCTAATGCACAACCTTCAATGAAGGTACGCCCATTCACGCATGTCTCCACGCAGAAGACACTCTAGCTGTGAGTCAAACCGGACAGCATCTTACTGTGAGGCGATAGCGCTACCGCAACACCACCACCCCGGATGTTAAAAAAATCTAGTAATAGACAGATTTAAAAGAGTATTGTCTAGTACAATAAGAAAGTGGATACTACAAAGTGATCCCAAAGTCTCTAACAAGTTAAGAACTTTAGCAGAATGTTTGTTAGTGACAATCTTGTCTACTTTTGCCTCTAAAGTTGCAATAAGTGCACCATGTACTTTGAAATAAAAGTAACAAGTAATGGGTTAAATTCTTTTCAGATATGGGGGGGGGTCATATAGCTATGTTCTGTTTCATAAATAATTTGAAGATTTTTAGTGTTAGAAATGTGAAAAACTGATACGTATGCAAGAAATCAATTGTGCTATATGGAGTATGATAAGGCTGCAGCTAGAATAATTGAGACAGCATTATGTCATTGTTTTATTTATTTTATTTATTTATACTTTGTTGACTGTATTAATCCTACCAGGCCTGCAACCTCCTTTCAAGGAAGACCTGAGATAGCATTCATACTGACTAGGGGAAATCTGGCCTGGGCACCACAGTAGTTCCTATACTCTTGTACAACTAAGCTAGTAAAATGTATTGTATTGTATTTTTGGAAGGAAGAGAAATTCAAGCTCTGCTAGAACTTGTCAGTATAATTATTCTTGTTGGGTGTTTAGGTGGGAGGTTGGCATAATGGTTAAGTTGTTTACCTTACAGACACAAAGTACAGGGTTTGATTCTCACATGGGGTAATTGGCTAGGCTTAAAATGGTCCATGAGGGCAGTTAGCCTAGTACTAACCTATAAGGATTACCTGTTATGTAAGTATACATTTAGTGACAAACCAAAAGTGGTATTAACCAGCATTCATATTGAAAGAAATGAATACCCTTTCAGTCCTGTAGCAATTCAAACACTTTTAGGAAAACTTCACATCCTGTGTATGTAATCCCTGACTTAACTAATGTTATGTTAGAAAAGAGTTTCGCCATTTAAAACCACTGTAGGAAATGTAAGAGGTGGAAGATTTCCTAGACACAGCGTGGACAGCTGATACAAGTAATAAGAAAGTGGTAAAGAAACAACTCAATGTGACCACTCAGCATAAGGATGGAAAGCAAGGCCCGCACAACGGTGACACTTACACAGAGTTACAGTATCATAACCAGGAGAAGGCCATTAGTATGGAAGCTGTAAAAGAGGATAGAATACGGTTGTAGTTAGACAGTACAAAGTATCCCCTGTGTTACTGGAAACCTCCCCTAGAGATAGAGCAACAGAAACCAGATTCTGCAATAGAGGACAGCAAAGGAACTTAAAATGATCTGACAGAAAACTCTGAAGTAACAATAAATGCAAGACAGGAAAATATATAGGAGATGCACAAGAGATGTTATCACAGAAACTGAGAGGGCAAAAGTAGAAGAGTAAGGGCATTTAAGGGGGGACTCACAGAACAAAGGGTAGTAATACTAGATATACCATAGGTAAGAAGATGCAGACTTCTTTCTCCACCCAATAACTCAGTGATGGCTGCACTACTCAGTAGCCTAACAAGGGTAGGGCAAAAGTGGAAACTGCCATGGCTGCAAAGTGTTAGAGGCCACAATCCTGAAGTGCAGTCTCTGAATGATGGTACAGAAAGTGACGTCAGCACATTAGCACTTTCTGTGGTGTAAGCTATAGCAAGCCGATAAATATAGAAATTAACTGAAGAAAACAAGGCACAGAAACACGACTGAAAGCATAAAAAGTTTAAAAGTTTAATAAGGTAAGGACGTTCACACCAAATATTAGTGCTTCATCAGATGATATAAAAAACTGCATCAGCAAACACTTTTAATACATTCACATTAATTCAAAACAGCCAATAAAATCAAAGAAAGGTAAAGACCTGACATCAGCTTGTATTATTTAAAGAGACGTCGTGCTTTTAGTACAGGCCTAATAGAAACCCTGTTATTTAGACCTGGGTATTTATCAGCTTACCATAATATAATCCAATGCAATTTGTTGGTTTCAGTAAAGTTTTTAACATCACCACCACGTATATTTTCAGAAGTAATTTCAACAACTTGAAATCTAAAACATGTTCATTCTCATTCTGCATACAATGTCTGGCTAGTGCATTCTTGGTGTTGCTATTCCTAATATAATAGATATGTTACCGACAAACCAAAGCAAAAAGGCTGGAGATCTCCGTTCAAACTGCACTCTTCGAAATTAAAACACTAGTAACACGGCCAAATAAATCAAAAACACCAATTTTATTGATGTGAAGTGCTTTTTGTCTCACTATTAGCGAGACTTCTTCAGACATAAAATCATTTACTCAGGGTCAGTTATTTAAATTATACTGACAATTACTAATTCCCCCAACCATCAATCAGGAAACAGAAGCATACCTAGAAATACCATTCAAACTACTCTAATTAAGTAACCATGAAAAATAAATAAATAATAAAAAAAATAAAAATATATATAAATGAATTTATATATATGCATGAAAATACATACAGTATCTAACAAATTCATATTTGAAAAAATTATTATAAATATTATAAAATCATCTGCTTACTACTGCAAATACAACTCATCTAACTACTATACATCCTAAACTCATCATTACATTAATAAATAGATAAATAAATTAGTTTAATAAATGAAACACTTGGCTTGATTGAATTACAGTTCCAAAGTGCCCACATCACATAAACGCCACAGTCAGTTAGAATAAATCAGAATAAACAAAATAACATAAAATAAAATAAAATAAACAACCTCCCTCCCCCCAGGAAGAAAATACATCAAACATTACATCAAAATGTACATATATAATAAAAACAGTTGAGACATTCTCATTGTTTGACCTTTAATAACATTTCAGAATATATGGCCAGGATGCATGCTATCCCTATGTAGGATAGCATTTCTTTGACAAGGTTTCCTATAGTCTGAAATTTCCTAGCTGTATCAATACTAACTAGTACAGCAAGGAAGTCTATTTCACTGGTGGAGAACTTATATGTAAATTTAAGAAAAGACGTAGTGGACTTTAGATGGCTAATAATGACAAAATGGAGATAAAGGTGGCACTATTATTATAATGAACTATGATTATTATTAATTAATTACTAAATAATTCTGATGATGTCTTCAGATAAGATGTTCAGATGCTTAAAAAAGAATTTCATGAAAGGGGGTATAAGGCATGTGAGGTTGAAAGGAATATTGGTATGGGAGCTATCCATAGGGCAAATAAAGCAAAACCATATTTTTCAAATCAGGTTTTTGAGGCCAAGTCTTCTCAGGTTACTAGCAATAGGAATAGTTTACCTAGATCTCTATTTTATACTAGTGGTATGACTGACATAATGAACATTATTAAGTCAAATCGGTCTATATTGACTCTGGACAATGACATTTCAATGGTTGTTGGCCATGGACCGAATTCTGCCTTTAAGAATAAGAAATCTCTCAAAAGAAAACTTTGTTCTAAAAAGTGACACAAAAAGGAAGTAGACAGGATGGTGGCTGGACAGGCACCAGTCAATGCCTTACATGCAATTTCTGTGCATTTATTGACACATCAGCACATTTTATTCATCTACTTACTCGTTTTGAGTATAAATTAGAGGTTACAGCTAATTGTCAAACTAGGAATCTGATTTATCTGGCAACATGCACAGCTTGTCGCTGTTTCTATGTAGGAGAAACCAACAGGTCACTGATGGAATGAATCAGGGAACATATCTATTATATTAGGAATAGCAACACCAAGAATGCACTAGCCAGACATTGTATGCAGAATGAGAATGAACATGGTTTTAGATTTCAAGTTGTTGAAATTACTTCTGAAAATATACGTGATGGTGACGTTAAAAACTTTACTGAAACCAGAGAATTGCATTGGATTTTATTATGGTAAGCTGATAAATACCCAGGTCTAAATGACAGGGTTTCTATTAAGCCTATACTAAAAGCACGACGTCTCTTTAAATAATACAAGCTGATGTCAGGTCTTTACCTTTCTTTGATTTTATTGGCCGTTTTGAATTAATGTGAATGTATTAAAAGTGTTTGCTGATGCAGTTTTTCATATGGTCTGATGAAGCACTAGTATTTGGTGTGAAAGCGCTTACCTTATTAAACTTTTAAACGTTTTATGCTTTCAGTTATGTTTCTGTGCCTTGTTTTCTTCAGTTACATTGTTTTTTGGCTTGCACGCACAGTTTATTCCCTGGGGATTTCATTTTGTGTTTCTGGCAGTTATTATTCCCCCCCTGGGACCATGGCTGAGAGTTTGGATACAGAGCAGCAGTGTAATGGGCTTACTACTAATAATAATCATTTTTCCAGATTGCTGACAACAGACACCAACCCTCTGCTTGAAAAATCAACATTGAGCTGGTGAATGGAACTGTTACATTGAATATTAATGAAGTTTATCTATTTTCAGTGGTAAGAGAACTCGAAAATGATATATATATAAACTTAAACACCTCCAACGGCAACGTTTACACTTGGAATCTTGTTTGTTTCATAAAGTTATTCCTTGTGAGCTGCACATCTTAAATATGCCCACATACGGGGAGACTTATGCAGAACTTTTGAGCAAGTGGCAGCAACTGAATTTAAAATGTAGCTTTAACTACATTCGTCTGTTATTGGACTTTTTAAAACCAATTGAGTTAGAAGTGAGTGAAGCTGTTAATGCTAAATATTGTGAATTAACTGATAAGTTTGGTGATGAATTCTTGTCTAAAATGGATGGTGTGATGGATAATATTAGCTCATATGAACAGCGACTTAAAATACAAAAGCAAAAGAAGTTGCAGAGACAGTGTTGATTTCAAACAAGGGAATGTATTCACACGGTTAGAAATAGCATATTGAGTAATAACTTGGCTAATAATACAACTTCTGAGAAGAGTGAAACTAATGCTGAGACCGTTTGTGGTGTCAATACTACTGCAACTATAAATACACCATCCACCTCTTATTCTACCATCGAGAGCCCTTTAGCTACTCCTGGCCTTGCCAAACTGCCAGATGTCAGGAGAAAAACAATGAATCAGAAAACAGCTTCCAATACTCTGCCTCTACCATTACCAATCAAACGGAAGGATCCTATACGCCAATCTCACTCACACTGCAGAGGGAGGAAGAGGCACTGGCAAGAAGATCAACAAACGATAAAGAGAATTTGGCAAGAGAAAACTAATCGTTGTTGTTGTTGGGTCTTTTGGCTTTTTCCGGTTGGGGGTCGCCACAGCGGAACTCCGGTCTGCTTATGATTGGCAGTAGATTTTTACGTGCCGAGTTGCCAGCCCTGACGCACAACCTTCAATGAAGGCATGCCCATTCATGCATGTTTCCCCACAGAAGACACTCTAGCTGAGAATCGAACAGGACGTCTTACTGTGAGGCGACAATGCTACCGCAGCACCACCACTGCAGTAAGAGAAAACTAATCGTTAATATATAATGTTTCAAAGAAAACCTTAACAGCTGCTCAGATGTCGCTTTTAAGCCATGGTCTAAGTTTTATTCCAGCACAAGGTTCTCAGTGTACAGAGACAGTTATTGATATTAAAATGTTTGCACATAATGTAATGTTAAAAATGTTATATTCTAATAATGATAAAGTGGCTTCTAGTTTTAAGAAACCTAGCACTTTTCAGCCAAATTTGCATCCATTATTGGATACATTTTGTAAAAAATGTGAACATGATTTACTGCAAGCTACCAACAGTTGCATGATTAAAAGAAAGTTCTGTAATTTGAGCGCTTCAGAGAAAGAAGCACTAGTGTCTCTGCAACAAGATGGTGACATTATGATAAAAAATACTGATAAAGGTGGAGCTATTATTATAATGGACTATGGTTATTATTTTAACACTATTATTTTCTACTTTGCTTGATGAGACTGTATATGCTCAAATTGATTTTGATGTGATAGATACCATGAAAGCTGAAGTTGATGCTGCCTTATTTGATTGTTATTGTAGTCACATTATCACCAGTGAATTAAATACTTATTTATCTGCTGTTTCCTTTTTTTCCAGTTTTTCATGGGCTCCCAAAAATACATAGAATGTACTGCATTTAGACCTATAGTTTCTGGAAGTGGCTGGCTCACTGAGCCCTTTTCTATATTTATTGAAACGAATTTGAGACCTTTATTAGATAGGCAGGAACAGGTTCTGAGAGATAGTAAACATTTTCTTGAATATTTATACAAGTACAGTATAAATGGGAAGTTGAGAGATGGTTGCTTGTTAGTAACCATGGATGTTACATCATTATTTACTGCCATTCCCCACCCGGTGGGAATTTCCATGGTACATGATTTCCTTGTTAAAAATAGTGAATATACTTTAAATAAAATTGATCTCATTTGTATGTTCTTGGAAATTGTGTTAGAAAAAGAATGTCTTTCCTTTTAAAGGACACCTGTTCTTACAGAAGACTGGCATAGCTATGGGCACACCTTATGCCAATAGCTATGCCAACATAGTTATGGCTGAATGGGAGAGGAATTCCCTGTTAAACTTAGATGAATATACTCCTTTGGTCAGTTTATACAGGCATAGCCAGCCTTAGGCATAGGCCAACTAGGTGGCCACCTAGGGCGCTGCTCTAGCAGGAGCGTTTTTCCAATATTTATTTGGTGTAGGTAGACCAGGTGGTGTGGGAAGGGCACCATGGAGCCTTTTTGCCTAGGGTGCCAGTTGACTTAAGTTCGATCCTGTCTACAGGAGATTTGCAGACAGCTTGTGTTTTGTGTGGGGGAGGCACTGAAAGACAGCTTATGTCATTTATTAGCCATCTAGAGTCCACTGTATCTTTTCTTAAATTTACATATAGGTTTTCCACCAGTGAAATAGACATCCTTGATGTGCTAGTTAGTATTGATACAACTAGGAAATTTCATACTAAATTATGTAGGAAACCTTGTCGAAGAAATGCTATCCTACACAGGGATAGCATGCATCCTGGCCATATATTCCGGAATGTTATTAAAGGTCAAACAATGAGAATGTCTCGACTAAATAATTGTGATGATGTCTTCAGCCAAGATGTTCAGATGCTAAAAAAAGAATTTCATGAAAGGGGGTATAAGGCATGTGATGTTGAAAGGAATATTGGTATGGGAGCTATCCATAAGGAAAATAAAGCAAAACCATATTTTACAATCAGTATTTTGAGACCAAGTCTTCTCAGGCTACTAGCAATAGGAATAGTTTTCCTATATCACTATTTTATACTAGTGATATGACTGACATAACGAACATTATTCATTATTAAGTCAAACTGGTCTATTTTGAGTCTGGACAATGACATTCCAAAGATAGTTGGCCACAGACCGGATTTTGCCTTTAAGAATAAGAAATCTCTCAAAAGAAAACTTTGTTATAAAAATATGACACAAAAAGAATGTAGACAGTATGGTGGCTGGACAAGCACCAGTCAATGCCTTACATGCAATTTCTGCACGTTTATTGGCAAATTAGCATGTTTTATTCATCCAGTTACTCATTTTGAGTATAAATCTGAGGTTACAGCTAATTGCTGAATTAAGAATCTGATTTATCTGGTGACATGCACAGCTTGTCTCTGTTTATGTGTAGGAAAAACCAATACATCACTGATGGAACAAGTCAGGGAACATATATATTATATTAGGAATAGCGACACCAAGAATGCACTAACCAGACATTGTATGCAGAATGAGAATGAACATGGTTTTAGATTTCAAGTTGTTGAAATTACTTCTGAAAATATACGTGGTGGTGATGTTAAAAACTTTACTGAAACCAGAGAATTGCACCGGATTTTATTATGGCAAGCTGATAAATACCCAGGTCTAAATGACAGGGTTTCTATTAAGCCTGTACTAAAAGCACGACGTCTCTTTAAATAATACAAGCTGATGTCAGGTCTTTACCTTTCTTTGATTTTATTGGCTGTTTTGAATTAATGTGAATGTATTAAAAGTGTTTGCTGATACAGTTTTTAATATGATCTGATGAAGCACTAGTATTTGGTGTGAAAGCACTTACCTTATTAAACGTTTAAACTTTTTATGCTTTCAGTCGTGTTTCTGTGCCTTGTTTTCTTCAGTTATATTGTTTTTTTGGCTTGCAGGCACAGTTTATTCTTTAGGGATTTCATTTTTTGTTTCTGGCAAGTATAGAAATTAGCCTGCTACAGTTTAAAATGTAACAATTTTGTTTTGGCCCTTGCACTGAATAGATGCTCCACTGTGCAGGAAGAAGGCATGCACCTGGGAGATGGCTTGTGCCTGACAGGATGTGTGTGTGTGCATGGCTTTAGAATGCTTAGAGCAGTCTATCACAATGGACTTTTTTTTTTTTGTTGAAGAACTGGGGAGACAGGGCACCACTTTTGTGACCAGGTCAAGGCACTCTAAAAGCCAGCTATGCCTCTGGGACTGCTTATACTTAGTTGGCCCATTCATTACAGGGTGACAGGAGTTGGGCATTTCTAGGCTAGGAGAGAGACCAGTATCCCATTTGTTCCTGCCCAGGAATGTAGATTGGTTCTCCAGGAATGTAGATTGGCTGACCATTCCATTAAATTAAATGGTGTTAGGGAACAAGGCAGCATGCTGGTCTTGGGTAGTTGCTTACCGTCTCTATTTGGAAGCACCCCACCAGCTTCAGAAGCTCCTCTGAACTCCACCATTTAAGTTTCCTAAGGGAAAGCATGACTCCATGTGCTGAATTCCCGTTGTCTACAAGTGCAAATGCACCATGACAGTACTAGCTTTCCAGAGTTGAACTCCACTTGGTAACACTCACTGCTTCCACCAGGTGTCTCTCTTGCAGTGAGCCAGAGCTGCCCTCCTTCCCCGAGGATGAGCATTTTGACAGCAGCTGCCTACTTATATCCTCACAAGTTAAATTATACAGGCGCCTATGCTGCTATTTGAACCCAAATCGCCTGCACCATAGTGTGATCTTTATCATTCTATGTCATAAAGATGGAAAGAAAATCTAGCATTCTGAACAAATTTCTGTTAGGGTCAAATGTAAAATTCAAGTAAATAAAAACTGTAATGAACAGGTAGCTGGAAGAAAAAAGCATAACTAAGGATAAACCTTGTTCTGAGATAAAATTTGAAAAGGGGAGGGGTATAACAGAAAAGGAAAATTATTATATTAGGAGAGCCTAACATTGATTGGAGAAGCTGCAATGCTCAAAACCCCACTAATCATATAATCCTTCGTGAATTTACCCAACTCATTCAAACTCCCACCAGGATAGACAAAACTTCAAACAAGCACTCCATTCTAGAGTGGATACTCACAAATAGACTAGACCACTTTAATCACTCAGGCTGTCTCCCAGACAGTCTTAGTGACCATCTCCCAACCTACCAACTAAGACAATGGCTTAACCCCACCAAACTCACACTATATCGGTAGATAAGAAACAAAAAAAACATGAACCGCGACCACTTCTTCTATATCCTTAAACACTGCAACTGGTCCCCTCTTACAGTTCTGCCCCTAGATCATGCCATTAATTACATCACTAGCATCTTCCTATCTATCCTAAATGAACAAGCCCCACCCAGGACCATTAGAGTTAAATCAAACTTTGTCCCATGGTTAAGCAGTGAAGCCAGGTCACTGCTAAAAGCAAGAGATAAAGCATGGGCATCCTGGCAAAAAACAAAATCCCAAGTTACAAGGCATTTCTACTGTGAACTAAGAAACAAAGCTAAAAAGCAAATAAAACAGGGTAAAATAAACTATTACTTTGAAATACAAATAAACACCACAATAACCCCCAACAATTCTGGACTGCAATCAACAACATTCTCCTACCTGGAAAATCTAGTACATCACCTCCCACTACAAAAAACAGTACTGACTGTATAGCCAAAAAGTTTAACACCTACTTCACAGCAACTATTCTACATCTTTCTAACAACCAAACCCCTACTACCACCTCACAAACTTGTAATAACTCCAGCTTCTCCTTCAACCTGGCTCAATAAACATTATTAAAAAAATTCTTAGAAAACTAAAGCCCACTTCTCTAGCTGCTGACCACTTACCACCTGAATTCTTAAAACAATCCACTGAAGTAATTGCATATCCAATTACCATTCTAATAAAAAGATCTGTATCAGAACAATATGTTCCCACCATCTGGAAAACATCATACATCACTCCACTTCACAAAGGTGGCAATTCTACTGAATTGTCGTCTAACTACCACCCTATCACAATCCTATCCCCACTATCTAAAATACTGAAATAATTGTTCATAAGCAAATAATGGATCACTTAGGTGCAAACAAACTGTTAACCATAACACAACATGGCTTTCGCCCACACCACAGCACCACTACTGCTCTTATGTCATTCACAAACACAGTTAACAACCACAGGAATAATGGTAAGCATGTATCCTCCATCTTTTAGACTTATCAAAACATTTTGATATGGTAGATCATAACAAACTCCTATATGCCCTCTCTGACCTAGCTTTATCACATTCTATGCTTGCCTGCTTCCAAAGCTACTTAACTGGAAGACAGCAAGCAGTATATTGGCACTAAAGTATATCTCCCCTACTTCCTGTCACCCTAGGAGTCCCACAAGGGTCTATTCTTGGCCCCCTACTCTTCTCCATATTTATTAACAATCTCTATACTGCAGCCCCTTCTGCTATGATTTTCCAATAGGCTGATAATTCCACAGTAATATGTGCTGCCAATACCCTAAAAGAGCTGCAAACAATCAATCATCTTTTCTCAAAATAGAATCCTGGCTAACAAACTCCCACTTAATTTTAAACCACAATAAGACAAAACTCATACTATTCCATCCCAATAAAGCTACTATACCCACAGCTTCTTTCCAAATTGCCTATGCAAATAACATTATTATCATCCCCTCTCCACACACCAAACTGTTGCGTGTAGAAATAGACAACAATATGAGATTCAACATCCATATATCCCAATCAATTTAAAAAGTCCACAAAAAACTAGGTACATTATATAGGAACAAGCAGTATCTCATGAAAAACACAAGAATGACTATTGCCCAAACTCATTTGACCTCAACTCTTCTTTATGCATCACCCATACTTATAAACCTCAGGAAAACTGAAATGGCAAAACTAGAATCCTGTTACAATAAAATAGCTAGGGGTGCAACAAACACTACATTCAGATCTCACCATTGCTCTGCCCTAACACAATTAAACTGATTAGAGCTTCCCCAACTCTTACACCTATCCCAGCTTAACATAGCTTATAAAATCTTTCATCATCCTGAAAATACTCCATCACTACAAGGTTTACTAAAGCCCTATTCCTGTTGCAGAATTCTGTACTCTAATGATAAACCCCTCTTACAGATCTCAACAACACACAATCATGCTGGAGAATCCATCTACTCACATTATAATGCCAACATTTGTAATTCCCTACCTAGTAACATCACATCTAGCACTACTTTAGCTAAATGTATACAAACACTAACAACTCACCTTACTACTAAATGTCTCTGCCCTTGTTCTACCCCAGATTAAGTATTTCCCACCACTCTTAGATAACCTTTCTTCATACTAACACTACTACCTCTGACTTCACTGTTGATTTATGTATTATTATTAATATTAACTTATAAGCACCCAAACTGCGGTGGTGGTGCTGCGGTAGCATTGTCGCCTCACAGTTAGACGTTGCCCGTTCAATTCTCAGAGCGTCTTCTGTGTGGCGACATGCATGAATGGGCATTCCTTCGTTGAAGGTTGTGCGTTAGGCCTGGCAAGCCAGCACGTAAAAATCTACTGCCAATCATTAGCGGACCGGAGTTCTGCTGGGGCGACCCCTAACCGGGAAAAGCCGAAAGACACAACAACATTAACTTATAAGCACCCACTCAGATGGGAACTCTAATAAGGAACAAAAATTGCACAAATGTAACTCAATGTTTTTTTTCTGTCACCTTGCATGTCAAGTGCATTTTGTTCTAGTTGTATGTTTATTTGTACAGAATTGCTGCTATCAATCTCTGATACACTGTGTCCAGTTATATATCTTGTTTTTAACGATGCTGCCTCACTTAGGCTACTATTTGATACTCTCTCCTCTGTTAAATATTTTTTGTTAGTTATGTTTTGTCTTTTGTATTTCCCTGTGTGAAGCTTTTCTCCCTGGGCCTCCACTGAAAAAGGACATGTTGTCCAGTCGGACTATCCCAGTAAATAAACGTAAAATAAAATAAACAAAATAAAGTAAGATGGTGGTACCCACTCACACCGAGACAATGAAGAAGCAAACTAAAAGAAAGGAAATTAATAAAACAAGAAAATAGCGGAATATAAAAAAGAAAAGAAATCACACAAGAGAATTGTACAGACAGCAGAAAATGTAAAGTCGAACATTTATTTCTAAAACTACCCGTTGAAGAGGAGGATATGAAAGAAGGTATAGTGCCAGTGACTTTGGGAAAGGAATCAGAGTCTTCCACTTTGAGACAAGCTAGTAAAACAGGTAACTCTGCATTAGTGGAATTACAATAAGCCACATATTTTTATTTAAAAAAGGACAATAGGAAGATGACACTTTAAGCAGAGCAAGGGAGAATATAGTTAAGGTAGAAGGGGATGAGAGGGGAACAGGATACCCCCATTTCTTCTTACCCCTATTTTGAGTTACAAGGTTTTTTGTAAAGATGATGTGGAAATTCTACATGTATTGCTAGTACCAAAACATTATACGACATTGGTAATGATACTAGGCCATTGTCACATGTTAGGAGCTCACCCGGGAATGGACAATACTAAGTCAAGAGTTCTAGCTTTTAATTGCCAGAAATAATGAAAGAAGTAGAAAGTGTATGTGCTTCTTGTCTGGAATGCTAGAAAAATCCTCCCATTCAGGATTAAAAAGTCCACTGATCCTATCTGAATGCATAGTAGGAACATACTATCAATATACTATTAAAATAGGGGCATACTATTAATACTGTGGTTATAGGAGAATCCATTGTGTGTGACACAAAGATGTCACACTCACCAAGCTAAGTAAGGTGAGAGAGCCATGGTCATCCATCTATCAGGGGCTAGGATCCTTCAGAGCACACATGCACCTAGGTCATTGAACCACAAGTACCAGTATGACTCAGTCATAGTCTATGAAAGCATAAATAACCAGAGATATACCTCCCTGGACTGCATAAAGAGATACATGTCAAAGCTCTCGGCAATGTGTCAAAGGGCAATATGAGCCTAGTGTTGAGCAGCATTCTAACTTCTCGAATGATTCTGCAATAATCATCATCAGCCTCCTTTTTCCCATTTTCTGCATGAGGTCAGGGTATCATGTTAACTGCCACCATCTCTCTCAATTCAATGCCACACTTCTGCCTTCTTTGACACTCATGCCTGACTTTCACAGATCTTATTTCACGCAATCCATCCACCTCTTTGCTGGACAACCTCGTTTCCTTTTACCTTCTTCCTGTCTGTCCCAAATCTTCTTCAACAGATTGTCTTCTGCTTTTGTGCACATGTGTCTGAACCGCCGTAATATATTCTCTTTGATCTTTTCTGCAATTGGAGCTACTTTGGCTTCTGCTCTTGTGTCCTCATTTCTTCTTTTGTCCCACATTGTGTATCCTACCACCCTTCTCAGACACTTCATTTCCATCACCTCTAACTGCTTCATCTGTTCTGCCTTTATTGCCAGGTTTCTGTACCATACAGTAGTACTGGTTGCACCACTGTTATACGCCTGACTTTTCAGCTTCTTTGGCATTCTTCTGTCATAGACTACACCTGAGTCTCTATGCCAGTTGGATGCAGATCCTCTGATTCTGGCTTTGACCTCTTCATTCAGACTTCCCTTCTCCTCAACCACGTCTCCCAGATACTTGAAGCTATTTACCTGTTCCATTGTCTTCCCTTCTATCTCAGTTCTCAGCTTCTTCTGATTTGTCCAATATTCTGCCATTATCACTGTCTTCTCTGTGCTTAGTTTCATTCCACGTGGCTTCAGTTTTGCATTCCATTCCCCCTATCATTTGCTGCAATATGAACAGAAAATAACTGACTTTAACAAATGGCTTAGAGTATGCTGTCATTTTAAAGGTTACACTAGTTGATAGGTTGGGAGATTATGGTAAATAAACCACGTTGCTCCACCAGGGATGGGATGCACATGTTACCTATGAGGTTTTGAATATTGGCTAAAACCTTGTCCACCCCCATACTGCCTTCTTGAGACATTGCCAACCTGATAAACCTACTGATATAGCTAAACCAGCACAGAAAAATCTGAAGGTGTTACTACTCAGTGCTAGAAATCTAAACAAGAAACTCCACTTCTTGTAAGGTCTCCTCATCCTGGAGAATGTAGACATCTGTATAGTTACTGAGACATGGTTTAAAGACATACAAAGCACCTCAGCAGTGCAGGGCTACAATGCCTTCCACACATTTGACCAACTACTGCACAAGAAGGGACGGAAGGTGGAAGTGTCTCTATTTACATTAAAAAACAAACTCATCTCAAAGCTGGTCATTCAGTATGATGGGCTTGTGCACCTACACATCTAAACCACCTTAAATGCCTAAACATTTACACCACCTTAGACAAAGTCTCATGACATATCCTTGCAAGATATGGGCCCCTCTCTATCACCAGCAAAACTAGAATTCAAACTTAAGTGCACTGGAGACGCTCCCCATTCAACCTAATACCATACTCATAGGAAACTTTGACTATTGCAGTATAAACTGGGAATCATACACAACCCTTAACATGCACGTCCTAGGGGTGCAAACATCCTTGACCTGGACCTTACAAACATGGCAGAACTTTGTACCCTCCCTAGTGTAATGTCCTCGCTGGTCAAGTCAGATCATAAAGCAATCTCCTTTAATGTAAAGGTAAAAACAGGGGCTCTGGATAACCATGGAAATTCTAGGAATTTTTCTATGGCAAAACTCCTACTACTAAGTGACACAGTAACAAAATGTCATGCCCCACCCTAAACCCTGAAAACACTGTTGTCTATGCAGAATCATTCACATAAACCATGTGAAATCATTGTAAAAGGTGCATAGAGACAGCTGTACCTATCCAGGTTAAACAGAATCATCTCAAAAAAACAAGCTGTTCTAGTGGAATCCCAGCATCAGTAGATTGTATAACAAATGGAAGAAATGCATGGCAAAAATTAGACAGTGCAATTCCCAGCATGGTAAAAAATCCCTCATCAACTAAGCATTGAAATTGGGTGGGATGGGGGGGGGGGTAATCAAGTCTACAAGAGTGAAATTTAAAGTAAAATTATCCTACCAGACCAAAGACAATCATAAAACTTTCTTCAGCTATGTCTGTAACTGCAGAAGCAATACATATCAATGTAAAAAACTAATTTGTAAACGGTGCCACCTATACAGAGCCAGAAGATACAGCAAATCTACTGGCCAGTAAATAAACCCCCTCCCCTCCAAATGCCCATCAGGTAATACTCACATTCATAACTTCTCCCCACTATCACTTAAGAGTATTCTCCATTGCCAAGAACATTGCATCTGTAGGTCATGATAATATCCCATGATGCCTCTACTAGTATGAAAAATAAAATATCTGGCCTACTCAAATCACTATTTAAGCACAGCCTCCAAACAGGCTTTATAAAAAAACAGTTGAGGACTGCAGTAGTTATTCTGCTGCACAAGGACAGGTCATTCATGGACCCAGGGAAATTACTGACCCATACGCCTGGCTAGTCTGATCTGCAAAACTATAGAGAGAATAACCATGGATATCCAAAATGATGACATAGGTGGAATGCAAATAATCAACCCAAATAAGTTCAGGTTTGTCAAGGACAGGTCTTGCCTACTCAGCCTGCATGCATTTTTTGAGAAGAACACCAAAGCAATAGATAAGAACAAAATGGTGCCTACTGCTTACCTCAACCCGGCAAAGGTATTGAACACAGTACCCCACCTGGACATTGTAGAAAAGCTCACTAAACTAGTTATAATATCCTACATCACCTGAAGGAGAGGATGCTGGCTTACAGACAGGATCCAAGAAGTTAAAATAGGGGAGTCTACCTCAACAAAAAGGCTAGATACTAGTGGGGGTACCTTGAGGCTCAGTGCAGGGGCCACTCTTCTTTGGTATCTACTTCTCTGATGTCAAGGCTAAAGGTCAAGGGTCTCTGGCTGACCAAGTCTGCAGATGATTGTAAACTGAGTACAGTCATTGAATCCCCTACTCACAGAAATATCCTTTAAGAAGATCTGACATAGACTAACAACTGGTGCCAAAGTCATGGTCTAAAACACAGTGCTTTATTGAGTGCATCATAGTATTTATGTATGATGGCTACACCTCAGCAAATTACTACATTGACAATACATCCCCAAGAGTAGACTCTATAGTCAGAGATTTTTGGGAATGCATGTAGACAGAGATATGGCATTTGACCATCGCGTGTCTACTGTAGTGAGGAAATTATTCTATGTTGCCCAACTTATAAGCAGGGGTATGACATATAGATCCAAACATGTCATTATCCAATTGTACTTTGCTCACTTAAGACCAATCATTGAGTGGAAGGCCCCTTTCAGTATGTACCTAGCAAGGCATATGCAACAGAAATTCCTCACAAAAAGAATATATGGGGTGAAAAACAAATCCTATGCAGACTGCCTCAAAGCACTGTTCTTATATTTGGTCTCTTACAGGGTGTTGAGAAGCAACCTATGCCTGGCATACAAAGCATCCTCTGCTCCAGCCCTAATGCAACTGATGCACATCCATAAATCAGATATCAGAAATACCCGATACAGGGACCTAAATCTTCACCATAAGTAGGACATGCTGGAGGGACAGGTGTGTATCTTAGAGGCTCCCCTTCTGTGGAACAGGATTCTTGTCCATGTGAAGTAAAGTCCATTCCTGCACTTATTCAAGTGAAACTTGTATCAGTGGATGGGAAACCATAAATATACCATTGGTCTGGCACCTATGCCTCTGTTAGAGAGAGGAAGCTTATAAATGCATGATTACCTATGCCCAAGTATATACAGCTCTAGAAAACACTTGAGAACAAATACCTATCAAATTTTATTGAGAAGCATGGCTAGGATTAAAAAGTTCCCTTGGGTTGATGGCCTAGCATTCTACTATGATACTATGATAATGGTCTATGGTACAAAATTTGCAAAAAAATTTGCCATTATACAAAGCTAATCCTGATGCTATTGACAGAGAACTGAAACTGTAATTCTCCAGAGGGATATCCCTAAAGGTTCTTTCTCTACTTCATCGAATGTACAATTGGTCAACAAGTGATACAGGTGGTGGTTAATATCAAATGTTGTGGCACACCTCATCACTAAGGGCTTTTCATCAAGAAAAAAGGAGGTCATTGTCCCACTGTACTCATCCCTCATTAGACCCATTATAGAATACAATGCCCCATTTCGTATGTACCTCTCAAAACATCTGCAACAACTGGAAAGACTGCAGAAATACCTCACTAAAAGAATCACAGGCCTAAAGCAGATGCCCTATGTTGACCGCCTTAAAAACTCCAGCTATACTCTGTCGCATATCGTCTACTCTGAGGCGATCTCTGCTTAACATACAAGGCCATGTCAAACCCAGAGTTGGACATGCTACACTTAAAGAGATCCCAATCACTCAGAGCCACACGCTCCAGGGATCTAAACCTTGTCATCACAATAAACAAAACATGCTGGAGGGATAGATTCCTGACCCAGAGACTCCCCACACTCTGGAATAGACTGCCCATCCATGTCAAGCAGAGTGCCTCTTTGGCCCTGTTCAAAAGGAACCTTGGTGATTGGATGGGAGAAAAGAAATTCACCCCAGGGATCACGTCAGTCGCCCTGCAAGACAGGGGTCCAGGGAAGTAAATAGTGTGGGAAGAAATAGACAGGGAATTGTTATGATTAGGCTTGCACAGGCCCTAGGGCTGATAGCCTAGTACCAACCTATGAACCTATGAACCTAAACATACAAATAACTGAATATTCTCTGGACAGCAGCAATAAACAAACTCTATAATAAAAGGAAAGAAATTGTTGTCCAGGACCAAGAAGGAGAAGGTGCCAAGATGGAAACACATAGAAACACAAAACACAAATCTACATTCACGGAGGCTCTCAGTAAAAATCTTTCAAGCAACAGAGACCTCCAAAGCAGAAACGCAAGCAACCTCCACCCCCTCAACACAACCCAAATGACACATAGCCCACAAACTCAGTGTGCCACTCAACCACAGCCCATAAAGCATAACAACGTACCCAACACTCTAGTCATAGGTGACTCTATAGTCAAGCACATTGATGTTCCACTCACCAGGCTAAACAAGGAGAAAATTACTGTCAGCTGCCTGTCAGGTGCCAGGATCCACCACATAATGCACACATTCAGGTCACTCCACGACAAGTACAAATATGACACTGTCATTGTCCATGTTGGTGTGAATGACCTGAGATGTACCTCCCTGGACTACATGAAAAGAGGCATGGAGGAGCTCTCTGATCTTGTAGCCCAGGCAGGTATGCCCTAGCCCTGATTAGCCATCACCCAGAATTATACCACAGTACAAGGACAAAATGATTGACTTCAACAATTGGCTAAGCTTCTGGTGTCATTCTAAAGGGATCCAGTATCTGTCTGCCTGGGATGACATGATTGACAGACCATGATGCTTTGCCAGATATGGCCTGCACCTGTCGCCCTTGGGATTCCGGATACTGGCTAAAGCTCCTGCCACCCCTATAGGGCCTTTTTTAGGAAAGGCTCAAATGACAAATTCTCCACCATAATAGGTACAAGTAAGCAAAATCTGAGGGTAATGCTATGCAATGTTAGAAGTCTAAACGTCAAAATGCACTCACTTGAGGCACTCCGTAAATAGAGAACATCAACATCGGTGCAGTGACAGAGACCTGGTTCAAGGCTCCAGAGAGCACCCCTGCATTACCAGGCTATAATTCATACCACACCTTTCGGCCACCTAACCTGGACCTAAACACTAAAGGCAGAGGCGTGTCCATATTCATTAAGGATATCCATACCTCCAGGCAAGTTGCTCAGCATAATGCATCTGAGATTATCCAAGTGCAACTAACTCTGAGAAAGACCACACTCCAAATTGTAGCTTGCTACAGATCTCCCACCAAGCCCCAGGAATCCTACTCCTTATTTCTTGATACACTGGAAAATATTAGGGTATAACCTAACACCCTAATAATGGGCGATTTCAACTACATCACCATTAACTGGGAAAACTACTCATGTACCAACTCTTTTGCTCAATATTTTCTGGAATTCATAAATTCCAACGCCTTGGATCAACTTATCCACACCCCCACCAGTGGCAGCAATATCCTAGACCTGGTCATTACCAACAAGGATGACCGGTGTTCATAGGTTCATAGGTTCATAGACAAGTACTAGGCTAATTGCCCTTGCGAGCCATTTTAAGCCTAGCCAATTATCCCTTGTGAGACTCGAACCCTGCACCTTGTGTTTGTAAGACAAACACCTTAACCATTAGGCCACCCTCCCACACCAGAGGTCAATTTCTCATTGGTCAGATCCGACCACAAGCTAATCACCCTAGACAGCCACATCCCACCCTCACTTGCCATTAGGGAAACCACCATAAAAAATTTCTCCAAAACCAACATCACTCTTCTTAAGACAGAAGTGGCAAACTTCACGACATCCATGCAGACGGACAATAGAGGTACGACTGCTGAATCCTACACAAATGCACTTTATAGGCAATTACACGAGCGCATGGATCATGCTATCCCTAACAGAACAAAGATGCTATCCTCCAAAAAAAGGAAGCTAATCTGGTGGTCCCCTGCCATAAACAAACTCTACAACAGAAGAAAGAAACTGTTGCAAAAAAGAGTAAAATCCCATGACTGGAGGAACTCCCTGGTCAACCTCAGTAAGAATCTGATTTCCCTCATAAAATCCTCCAAAGCTAGTTACAAAAACAAAATTACCACTGTTTCTAAATGCAACCACAAAGTATTCTATAGCTATGTCAATAATCTCAATGGCAACACTCAGATCTGCTCTGAGTTACAGCACAATGACACTAAATATACAGAACCAACTGATATTGCCAATATCCTGGAAGATAGGTTCAGTGCTAATTTTACCCCCCTCTCACCCCCTAAAGGACCTATCTCTATACCGGAAAAATGCAAAGTTCCTGTAATCACGACTGCACAGGTAAAAACCACACTCTCCAAAGCAAAGAACACAGCATCCATGGGACCTGACAACATCCCAGGCTGCGTTCTACATGAACTACAGAATGAACTGGCACCCCACCTAAGTGCCATGTTCAATCATAGCCTCACCTCAGGCTTTGTGCCCACTGAATGGCGCACGGTGATGGTTATCCCACTCCACAAAGGGGGATCCACCATGAACCCTGGGATCTACCACCCGTTTAACCTGACGAGCCTGGTCGCAACACCATGGAAAGTATCATCATGGAACTTATAAACAAAGACATTGGTAATCTCCAAGCTCTACATGATAGAGTAAAATCCCAAAAAGGGAAGGCATCTCTGATCAGTGTTAGCAAAAAACTACAGGCACTCATAAAATCATCTAAGGCCAGCTTCGAGAGAAAAATTGCACAGGACACTAAGGATAATCACAAGGCTTTCTTTAGTTATGTTAGGAACCTGGGTGGGAATTCCCAGATATGCTCAGAATTAGCCCAAAATGACAAAAAATACACCAAACCCACAGACATTGCCAACATCCTAGCTGACAGGTTCAGCACAAACTTCTTCTCCCCCCTCCCCACCAAAAGGGCAAGTATCTATCCCAGCAGAGTGCTGCCCACCTGACATCTCAGATGCTCAGGTAAGAGCTGCCCTCTCCAAAGCAAAAAACACAGCATCAATGGGACCAGACGGTGTCCCGGGCTGTGTCCTACATGAGCTCCAAAAAGAGCTAAACCCAAACATAAAACTACTGTTCAATCTCAGCCTTACCACAGGATATGTACCCAAAGAGTGGCGTACAGCAACAGTAGTCCCTCTCCACAAAGGTGGTGCCTCAACGGATCCTGGAAACTATCGCCCCATAAGCCTGACTAGCTTGGTCTGCAAAGCTATGGAAAGGATTATTATGGACCTCATAAAAAAGATATTGGGGACCTACAGGCACTGGATCCTACCCAGTTCAGCTTTGTTAAGGGCAGATCCTGCCTCTTAAACCTGGTTGATTTCTTTGAAACAGTCACCAAGGCCATTGACGAGGGGAAGGTGGTCCACACAGCCTACCTGGACCTCGCAAAAGACTTTGATACAATACCCCACTCGGGCATTATAGATTAGCTCACCATCTTAAATATAAACCCATATGTCACTAGATGGGCTGCAAACTGGCTCAAGGACAGAACCCACATGGTTAGAATTGCTGGAGCCATGTCAGACTCCAAACCAGTTACAAGTGGCATCCCACAAGGCTCAGTCCTGGGACCTCTCCTGTTCGGTTTATATTTCTCTGAGGTACAGGCCAACACGGAAGGACTGTGGCTGACCATGTTCACAGATGACTGTAAACTGGGTGCTATAATCGACTCTCCAGCTGACACAAGCATCCTCCAAAAGGGCCTCATAGAAACAGACAACTGGTGCCAGAGCCATGGCCTCAGCTAAACGTCAAAAAGTGTATAGTCATCCCCTTTGGCAAAAACAAAGTGCCCACAAATTACCACATAGGTGGTAATCCATTAAGTACAGAAGAAGTAATTAGGGACCTAGAGACCCAAGTTGATAGCAATCTCTCATTTGACAACCACGTGGCCAAAGTGGTTAGAAAAACATTTTATATAGCCCACCTAATCATGAAGGGATTCACATCTAGATCAGAGGAGGTCATCGTGCCTCTTTACTCATCCCTCATCAAGCCCATAATTGAGTACAATGCCCCTTTTGGGATGTACCTTACCAGAAACCTGCAGCAACTGGAAAGACCCCAAAAGTACCTCACCAAGAGGATCAAAGGGCTCAAACAGATGCCATATGCTGCCCGGTTAAAGAAACTCCAGCTCTACTGAATATTTGAACTGTATCTTACTGAAATTGGTACACCTTGTTTGCTCTAGCATAGACTAGATCCAGGCCTGCTGAATCTAGCTTTGTTTATATGCTTGTTGTTTGTTTGCTTGTTATTTCCCTGGAAGCTAATTCCACCTAATACGCAACTTCTCAGCGCTTCTGTGGATCACTAGTGATATCTGCATTGCTTACTGTACTTATTTCCTTGTTTCACTTGAAAGAAAGTTACTGTTTGTCGTTTTTGCATTTAGTTACTTGTAACACATTGCACTCAAGTTACCTGGCACTTGCTCACTAAAGCAATTATATAAGTCAGCACTAAAAATTAAAAGCACTACACCCTCACTCCTCACTGGCCCTTGTTTTCAATTAAGGATTTCCCAATATTATTCTAGCATGTCCAAAGGTCAGTTGTCAATTTCCTCTCCGGTCCAGCTGGTGAATCTGGGAATCTTGAGGCAATGTTATAACTGCCTCATGTACACAGACAACCCTCTCCTCCTCCCACATAACACAAATACTTGCGAGAGATGCAGCTATTTAGCCAAACTGGAGGCTGAGCTCTCTAAACTCAGGACTGGCAAGACCAGACAGGAGGAGAAGGCAACTACACACACCACAAAACCAGCCTCACATAATGCTACCACTCCACTGAATCAAACACATAAACACACAAAGACATACTCGGAGGCTCTGAGTAAAATTTACCTAAACAGCAGAGGCCTCCAAAGCAGACACCCAAACAACTGCTACCTCAAGACACCCCACAAGCAACACATAAACCACAAAAGCAGTGTGCAAAGCAGTCACAGCCCTTAAGGCCAAATACAACACCAAACATACTTGTCATAGGTGACTCCATAGTCAGACACACTGACGTCCCACTCACCAGGCTGAACAAGGAGAGGGTCACAGTAAGCTGCCTATCGGGCGCTAGAATCCGCCACATAACACAAGCACTCGGGTCACTCCACGGCAACTACAAATATGACACAGTCATTGTCCATGCTGGTGTGAACAACCTGAGACGTACCTCCCTGGACTACATGAAAAGAGACATAGAGGAGCTCTCTGATTATGTAGCCCAGGCAGGTATGACCCTAACCCTGAGCAGTATCCTTCCTTCACCAAGAATGATGCCACAATATAGAGACAAGATGATCAGCTTTAACAATTGGCTTAATGTCTGGTGTCATTCAAAGGGGATCCAGTGTCTGTCTGCCTGGGATGACATGCTTGACAAGCCACGCTGCTTCAAGGGACGGCTTGCACCTGTCACCCCTGGGATTCCGGATATTGGCTAAGGCTCTTGCCACCCCATAGTGCCTTTTTTAGGCAAGGCTCAAATTCTAAACCTACCACCCTAGAAAACAAAAATGGGAAGAAACTGAGGGTAATGCTGCTCAATGCCAGAAGTCTAAATCTCAAAATGCACGCACTCGAGGCCCTTCTCAGTATGGAGAACATCGATGTCTGTGCTGTAACTGAAACCTGGTTCAAGGCTCCTGAGAGCACCCCGGCACTATTAGGTTTTACCTCATATCATGCGTTCTGGCCCCAAAACCCGGACCACACCACAAAAGAAGGGGGTGTATCCATATTCATAAAGGATACCCACACCTCCAGGTTGGTGGCAACGCATCTAAGCTCGGAAACCATCCAGGTGCAACTAACCATAGGCAAAACTGCTCTACAAATTGTAGCATGCTACAGGCCACCCTCTCAAACTCAGGAAACCCACACAGCCTTCCTGAAGACACTGGAGGGTATAAATGTATCTCCAAACACCATCATATTGGGTGACTTCAACTACCCGAATATAGACTGGGAACATTACTCAAGCCCTAACTTTCTAGCCCAACGGTTCCTGGAGTTCATAAATTCAAATGCCATGGAACAGCTAGTCACTGTTCCCACAAGAGGAGAAAATATACTAGATCTCATTGTCACAAACATGGGGACAAAATGCTCCACACCGGAAGTATATCCCTCATTGGTGAGATCTGATCATAAACTAATCTCACTGGAAATCTACATCCCGCCCCCACCCCAAACAAAAAAGACCATAGTGAAGAACTTCTCTAAAGCAAACTTCCCACTACTCAAGACTGGTGTGGTATCCTTCAAGGCCCCTGAGCCAGAGGAAACCACAACCCAAGCTGCAGAAGCCCTTACAAATGCCTTCTATGAACACCTCCAGGACTGCATGGATCAGGCAATCCCAAATAAAACCAAGACTCTTTCCACAAAGGGCAAACGTCCAGTCTGGTGGACCCCAGCCATTAACAAACTTTACAATAAGAGGAGAAAGCTATTACATGATAGAACAAAATCCATAAAAGGGAAGTCACCCCTGATCATTATTAGTAAACAAATATGAGCACTCATAAAATCAACTAAGGCCAATTTTGAGAGAAAAATTGCCATGGATTCAAAGGACAATCATAAGGCCTTTTTCAGCTATGTTAGGAACCTGGGTGGAAACTCCCAGATATGCTCAGAATTAGTCCAAAATTATACAAAATCACCGAACCCAGAGACATTGCCAACATACTGGCAGACAGGTTCAGTGCAAACTTCACACCCCTCCCCCCTAAAGGAGAGATAACTATCCCAGCCGAGTGTAGCCTCCCGGACATCTCAAATGCGCAGGTGAAAGCTGCTCTCTCTAAAGCTAAAAACACAGCATCAATGGGACCGGATGGTGTCCCCGGCTGTGTGCTACACGAGCTAAATGAGGAATTAAACCCGCACATAAGGCAGCTGTTTAATCTCAGCCTTACCACAGGATACGTGCCCAAGGAGTGGCGTACGGCAACTGTGGTCCCACTCCACAAAGGCTGCGCCTCTACGGACCCTGGTAATTACCGCCCCATAAGCTTAACAAGTCTAGTCTGCAAAGCTATGGAGAGGATCATAATGGAGCTCATAAACAAAGATATAGGGGACTTGCAGACATTGGACCCGACCCAGTTTGGCTTTGTCAAGGGAAGATCATGCCTTTTGAACTTGGTTGACTACTTCGAAACAGTCACCAAGGCCATTGATGAGGGAAAGGCAGTCCATACAGCCTACCTTGACCTTGCAAAGGCTTTTGACACAATACCCCACTCGGGTACTGTAGAAAAACTTACCAGCTTAAATGTAAACCCATATGTCACAAGATGGGTTGCAAACTGGCTTAAGGACAGAACCCACAGGGTTAGAGTTGCTGGCGCTGTGTCAGACTCCAAGCCGGTCACAAGTGGTGTCCCACAGGGCTCGGTCCTTGGCCCCTATTGTTTGGCATCTACTTCTCAGAAGTACAGGCCAACATGGGAGGACTTTGGCTGACAAAGTTTGCAGACGACTGCAAACTGGGCCATAGTGGAAAGTGCATCGGACACGGATATCCTTCAGAAGGGACTCACGGAAACAGATAGCTGGTGCCAGAGCCATGGCCTGAAGTTAAACGCCAAAAATGTATAGTCATACCCTTCGGGAAAAACAAGGTAACCCCAAGCTACCATATAGGTGGCAATCCACTAAGCACAGAAGAGGTTATCAGGGACCTGGGGACCCAGGTTGACAGTGGCCTTTCTTTGACACTCACGTTGCTAAAGTGGTTAGAAAGACCTTCTACATTGCCCACCTGATCATGAAGGGATTCACATCCAGATCTAGTGAGGTCATTGTTCCCTGTACTCTTCACTTATCAGACCAATGATCGAGTACAATGCCCCATTCGGGATGTATCTCACCCGACATCTGCAGCAATTGGAGAGACCCCAAAAGTTCCTCACCAAAAGGATAAAGGACTCCAAAATCTGTCATATGCTGCCAGATTGAAGAAACTCCAGCTCTATTCAGTCGCATACCATCTGCTCAGAGGTGACATGTGCCTGACATACAAGGCCATGTCCAACCCGGAATTAATGGACATGCTCCACCTCAAAAAATCCAAATCCACCAACACCACTAGAGCAAGCGACTTAAACCTTAGCACGGATATAAATAGGACGTGCTGGAGGGATAGATTTATCACTCAGAGACTCCCTATGCTGTGGAATAAAATCCCGGTCCATGTGAGGCAGAGCACCTCGCTGACTCTGTTCAAGAGAAATCTAGACCTGTGGATGGGAGATCGTAGGTTTACCCCGGGAATCATCTCTGTGTCACTGCTGGACAGAGGCACAACAAACTAATGGGCACAGTATTTTTTCATATAAGGGGTGGCGTAAGCCACAAAAATTTGGGCTAGGCTTATAAATGCCTTAGGGCAGATAGCCTAGTATAAACCTATGAACCTATGAACCTATGAACCTACTCAGTGGCATACTGCCTGCTCAGAGGCGATCTGTGCCTGACGTATAAAGCCATGTCCAACCTGGAATTAATGGACATGCTGCACCTCAGAAAATCCAAATCCCATCGAGCTACGCTCGAGAGACTTGAACTTCAGCACTGAAATAAATAGGACATGCTGGAGGGACAGATTCATAACCCAGAGGCTCCCTTCACTCTGGAATAAAATCCCAGTCCAGGTTAGGCAGAGTCCCTCATTGACTCTCTTCAAGAGGAATCTTGATGAGTTGATGGGGGATCGTAGGTTTACCCCGGGTATCACTTCTGTGTCACTGTTAGACAGAGGCACAGTATACTAACCTCGAAAAAGGGCATAGCAAAATTAATTTAAAATGGGTGGCGAAAGCCAAACACACTCTGGCTAGGCTTATAAATGCCCTAGGGCAGATAGCCTAGTATGAACCTATGAACCTATGAACCTATAAACTAGGTATAAATCCCTATGTCACAAAATGGGTTGCCAACTGGCTCACTGAAAAAACCCACATTGTGAAAGTAGCAGACTCCAAATCCAACTTCAGACCAGTGACAAGTGGAGTACCACAGGGTTCAGTCCTAGGTCCTCTTCTGTTTGGTATCTACTTCTCTGAAGTACAGGCTAACACAGAGAGTCTTTGGCTAATGAAGTTTGCAGATGACTGCAAACTAGGAGCCATAATCAAAGCTCCTAACAATGTGGATATCCTACAAAAGGGCCTCACTGAGACAGATGCCTGGTGTCAAAGTCATGGCCTCAAGCTCAATGCCAAAAAGTGCATTGTCATCCCTTTTGGTAAAAACTCTGTACCCATAAACTACCACATAGGCAGTAGTCTGCTTAACACCAAAAGTGTGATAAGAGACCTTGGGACACAGGTGGACAGTAGTCTCTCCTTTGATAATCACATAACCTCAATAGTCAGGATATCCTTAAACATGGCACACCTCATCACAAAGGGTTTCTCATCCAGGAAAAAAGAGGTCATTGTTCCCCTCTACTCGTCACCCATTAGACCCATTATGGAGTACAGCACCCCTTTTGGTATGTACCTCACAAGACAGCTACAACAACTGGAAAGGCTGCAGAAATACCTCACAAAGAGGATTACTGGCCTCAAACAAATGCCCTTCTCAGAGACGATCTCTGTCTAACATACAAAGCTATATCAAATCCAGAGCTGTTGGATATGCTCCACTAAATGAAATCCCAATCCCTCTGAGCTACATGCTCTAGAGACCTAAACCTTGTCACCACAATAAACAGAGCATGCTGGAGGGACAGATTCCTGTCCCAGAGACTTCCTATACTCTGGAACAAACTACCTATCTATAGCAAACAAAGCTCCTCATTAGCACTCTTCAAGAAAAATCTGGATGATTGGATGGGAAATAGGAAAATCACCCTGGTGATCACTTCTGTGGCTCTGCTCAATAGGGGCACAGGTAAATAATTTTCTTGGGTGGCGAAAGCCAGGCTACCTTTTTGGCTAGGCTTGTATAGGCCCTATGGCCAATAGCCTAGTACCTACCTATGAACAAGCAAATAAAGTCACTGGTGAAATCCTCTAAGGCTAACATTGAGTCCAAATTGGCCACATCCACCATGGGCAATCACAAGGCCTTCTTCACATACGTCCACAATCTCAAAGGTAACACCCAAATCTGCCCTGAAATGGTGGTCACTAACACCACATACACAAATGCCATAGATATAGCCAACCTGCTGGCAGACAAGTTCAGAGAAAACTTCACCCCCCATCCCCCCATCAGTAAACCTGGACATCCCAGCACATGCCCCCTCCCTTCATCGCCAGGGAGCAGGTCTTTAATGCCCTCTCAAAGGCAAAAAATACAGTCTCCATGGGACCTGACAACATCCATGACTGTATCCTACATGAACTCAGGCTTGAGCTCTCAGTGCCATTAGGCACCCTATTTAACCAAAGCCTCAACACTGGCTTTGTCCAGCCAAATGGAGGACAGCCACTGTCATCCCTCTACACAAAGGTGGAGTGTCCACTGATCCAAGCAATTATAGGCCTATCAGCCTAACTAGCCTGATCTGCAAGGCCATGGAATATGTGATTATGGATCTTATAAACAAGGACATTGGCAACCTCCAAATGTTCGACCCCACACAGTTTGGTTTTGTCAAAGGGAGATCATGCCTGTTAAACTTAGTTGACTTTTTTGAAACAGTCACCAAAGCCATGAATGAGGGTAAGATGGTGCACACCATCTACTGTGACCTAGCCAAAGACTTCGACACTATTTCCCATTCGGGAATTAATAGATAAACTCTCCCGGCTAGGCATCAACCCATATGTTACCAGATGGGTAGCTAACTGACTCAGTGATAGAGCACACTCAGTCAAAACAGGGGAAGCCATCTCTAGTAGTAGACCCGTGATGAGCAGTGTACCCCAAGGACTGGTCTTGGGGCCTCTACTGTTTGGGATATACTTTTCTAAGGTGCAAGACAAAACCAGTGGTCTGTGACTGACCAAGTTGCAGATGACTGCAAGCTAGATGCTGTCTTAAATTCCCTAGTGATGTGAACATCCTCCAACAGGGCCTTACCCAAACTAATGACTGGTGCCAGAAGCATGGCCTCAAACTGAATGCCAAGAAATGCATCATTATCCCCTTGGGAAAAATGGCATCCACGCTATTTATCACATTAATAATAACATACTAAGCATGCAATCAGTAGTGAGGGACTTGAGCACCCAGGTTGATAGCAACCTGACTTTTGACCACACAGTTACCTCCATTGTACAGAAAGATTTCTATATGGCCCTCCTCATAAGTAAGAGTATTTCATCCAGGAACAAGGAGGTCATAACATCCCTGTACTCCTCCCTTATCAGACCCATTATTGAGTGCAATGCCCCCTTCGACTTATACCTTGCCAAGCACATGCAGCAGCTGGAGAGACCACAGAGTCTCTTGATCAGGAAATTCCAGGGTCTCAAACACCTATCCTATACAGATAGACTAAAAGCCTGTGCAGACTACTCAGAGTTGACCAGTGTTTGTCATACAAAGCCATCTCAGACCCAGCCTTGAGGGAGTTGCTGCATATCCGTAAGTCAAACTCCACTTGCGCAACCTGCACACAAGGTCTCAACTTGGTATCTGACATCAATAGTGCTTGGTGGGATAGATCTGTGTCCCAAAGACTCCCCCATCTGTGGAATAGACTCCCTCTCCATGTCAAGCAGAGTACCTCTCTAGCCCTCTTTAGGAGGAAACTGGATGACTGGATGGGTAACAGAAAATACACCCCCTGAGATCCGACCTGTGTCCCTGCTGGACAGAGGAAACAGGTGGTGACTTTGTGGGAATATGGGTGAAATTCTTGGCTAGGCTTATAAGGTCCTCCAGGCAAATAGCCTGGTATCATCCCATGAACCTATGAACCTATTCAAAATGACAAGGAACTGTTTTATCATGAAAAGTGAGTAGATTTGGAAGGGGTGAGAGCATTTGTGTGTGTTTCTGTGTGGAAGTCAGGGTTAGGGTCAGGGATAGGTGAGGGAAAGGTTTTGTATGTCTGTGTGTGAATGTGTGTATTTTAGGGTTAGGGTCAGCATTCGGTAAGGTAGTAGATGTAGTGTTAGCATGCTTTTGTGTGTCTGAGTATATCTTCTGCTGTGGCACTGTTACAGGAAGGATTTTATTAAGTTAAGGTGTAGGGTTAGGGCTGAGGGAAGGAGCAGCATTACAGTTAGGGGCAGTGCCACCCTGTACCACCTTAATAATGGGTGCTAACCATATCCCTAATGCTGACCCCTTCCCCCACCCCAACCCTATATTTTAAAATAAAAACTTTCCTGTAACACTGCCACTATTCAGATCAATTTGAGATTAGTGTTATGGGGTGGTTTAGTGTGAAGACCAGGAAAGGAAATAGTTTTCCTTTCTCAATCTTTTGTGTGTTCAATGTTCAGGGCATTCAGTCTTCTTCACATCTGAACTTTTTAATGCCAGATTTTAAGTGACATTAAGATCATTTGATCATATACGGGACAGCCCCCTAAAGACTTACTTACTGACTAAACCACTCCCTATTTATGTCAAGCATATTACATCAGTTATGCTAATGCTTTGAAGTTAAACAGTTGGAAATGTTAGTCTACCATCTGCAGACTGATACATCAGAAGAGGGGTTCAGTAAAGATCCATGCTAAAGAAAGCTATTGGTACAAAGTGGAAATGTGGAAATAGTTGTTTCCCTGCTTACTGTTTGCTATAAGAAAGGTACCACAAGAGTCACATAAGCGATTAATTAGAGAAGTTCAAAACATTCTCAAACTGGGAGAAACAGAAGAGTCACAAAATGAATGGAGCAGCTGGATAGTTCTATTTAATTTATTTATTTATTCACACATTGTTAACCAGTGCAGTCCTGCTAGAGGAGATCTAAGGTGGTATTCATACTGACTAGGGGAAATTTGGCCAGGACAATGGGAAATTTCCCCTGCTGTTTTTTAATAGGGATGGTCTTCTGTCTCTTCATTTGTGCTGTCATGAAGAGAAATATTGTCGCTGAGCTGGAAGGTGTTTTAAGTTAGAAGATCAATCAGAAATGCAAAAAATTGTTTTGTTAGAAGGTGGTCTGCTTTCTGATGAGCTCCATACCTCACAACCACTTAGTGCAAGAAATCTGCACAAAGCCTGACAAAATGAGAGGAACAATGACTCAAAAATAGGGACAGATTTTAAATATTGCTCTTATAAACTTAGAAAGTTGCTAGAGTAACAGTGCTTCCATTAACATACATTTTCTGAAGGATATGAGTCTGAAACTCAAATGCATGTCATTATTAATAGTAATTAATGCTAGTGCAGATGCTAAGAATAGGGTAGATCATTTTACAAAAACTATGTTCCTATTCAAGTGTCAGTTCACCTATTGTGCTGGTGGGGGACATTAATTCTGATTTCTAAAAACGTAGTAAAGTCAGGGTGTTAGACTGTGCCTTATCTGGAAGGCTTTAATGTAGTATTTGGTAAGTCTTAACACCCTGTGTATAGGAGGAGAGCACATGGCACAGAGACAGACTACCTTTAGTTTACTGCTGCAAAAGATAGATGGAAATACTACAAATATGGGCTTTTCTGATTATAAGCTAATCTGGGTGTTATTTAATAGCAGGATGCTGCTATTAGACAGGGGAAGGGATCAAAATATTGGCAGGATTGTGGAGTTCTTTAAACATTTTTTTTTTTCAGGAAAGGAAATCCTTATTTTCTACAGTTGTTAAAATGAGAAAGTTTTGACCTTCCTGGACTGATGGGTAGGTAATGCAAAAGCAGAAATATAAATTAATTTCTTTTGGCTGTGCACAAGTGGGTTCACAATAAAATAAAAATATAGTTTATAGAAAACTACATGATGATTATTATACTGTGATAAGGTATAATAATGCTTACTGTCATTCTTTAAAACATATTCTTTTTGAATTAACAAATATAGGTCAGTGACTTTATTTTAACAGTATTTTGTTAAGGGTATGAGAGAAGAGGTAAATCTTTATTGCACCAATAAATTGCAGAGGGGTGTCAGTTTCCTTTTGATAGTGGATGATGACATGGGTCAACAAGTGTTCACCTGGTATGTACCAACTTAATCATTCCATGGGCCTCTATTACAGGAGGTTTAAGGTATCACACAGTGAAAACTCTAGCTTGGCTAGGTTTTTCTTGTAGTTTTTTAGTAATTAGTTTATTTGTCTGACCTTTTTACTTTTTGTTTTAGTTGTTAGTTGAGTCATTTTGCAGACACCTTAATGGTTATAGACATCAGCTGGGTTTAAAGACCATGTGCTTCTACAGTATAGCCAAACAGTCCACTTATGCTGTGTTAACGAGGTCATAAGAAGGCCAAAACATGTATGCCCACAGCTAGTGTCTTTTGGTTTTGTTGACCTGAATCTGTCCATAAAGACTTAAAAATTAAAGTCATGAACATATAGAAGCCATATAGCTGAAACACTTGATGTCCTTAAGGGGTCATTTGCATATATCCCATGGGCCTCTATTACAGGAGGTTTAAGGTATCACACAGTAAAAACTCAAGCTTCGCTATGTTTTTTTTTTTGGTGTTTTGTAGTTTTCACTAATTGGTTTGTCTGTGTGACCTTTTTACTATTTAACTTAATTCTTTCCCTCCAATGGAGTTCTGGAAGTTTGGACTGTATCTCCAGCAGGCGGAAGCTAAGCTTTTTGATAAAATCAAATTATGTCCTCACATTTCAAACAAATGTTCATTTGTCAGGAACCATAGGGATTAATAAAGAAATGTAAATGGAAAAATCTTCAGCACAAGCTATTTTACTGTGGTAGAATTCTTTAGGTTGTAGGACTTAAACTGGATTTTTTTAGTCACAGAAAACACAGTAAATATTGTTCACAATATTCTGCAATCAACTTACAATATCTTAGAGATCAGTCAAGTTACACAGTTACTGTTACAGCAGCATTATGGCCATCCAGCCGAGAGCTTTCATATGAGGCTAAGAAGTTCTGCCTGTGCACTTGGTTGTCAAGATATTTAGAAAAATATTAAGTTTATGACAATATAAATAAACATTATATGAACAAAAATGAATATATCTTTACTAGCACTAGACTGAGGTCAGATATCAAAACAGTTGCATTTACCATTGTGCAAGGTTTAATATGATATGTTTTAATGCTTTGCATGGGTCATCATTTTGGAATTATTAATGCAAATATGAACAAGCAATAATTGACGCCTAGAGGCATCAGTAGGATGCAACTGCAGAAACACCTGAAGGTGTTCCTCAGCTGTAATGATTTTAAGGGACTAAAAGATATAGCATTAAGCAATGGAAAGTTCCCTCTTTGGAACAAGCTGACTGTGATATATTATCCCAACTTTTTTTATTTTAGAAGAACTGCAGAAAGTGATTGGTGAAGATAGTGCAGACACAGTTCCTAGTGAGGATGGTATGGGGTGTTTCTTATCTATTGTAAACAAATGGCTTCATTCTAGCCTATGTTCAGAAGATATCTGTAGAGGTTTAGTAAAACTTAAATGGAAAAAGGGTGTTAACCAGGACTTAGAAAATTGGAAACCTTTAGTATTATGCAATGTAGATTATAAAATACTCATACGTTTGTTAGTAAACAGGTGTATGAAGTTGTCTGGAATAGGTTTTTATGGAATAAAGGGTCACCCTACTTGTGATAGGTCACTTCTTCTTAGAGAAGTGACATCAGAGATTACTAATAACACAATTATTGGGAAAGTGATAGCAAATTTGCTACCAACTCAAAAAGCTCCTCCCACCACTGCCACTCTCTCCACAACCTTTAGTGGCTCGAACTTTCCAATTACCTGACCTTCCTTAAACTCACTAATGCCCATAAGCTCATCCATAAACCTGCTAACTGCCCTTCTCTTTCCAGCGTGCTAACCCCCTACTTCCCTAACCACTCACTCAGATCAGGAAACCAAAACCTCCAACAGGTCCACAAACCATCATGACCCACAGGCCACCTCCTACTGTCATAAAGTATGGAATTCTCTCCCTCCTTCTCTTCAAAATAACCAAGACCCCACTAAATTCAAAACTCTCTTGTTCTCCTATCTTACTACTAAATGGATATGCACACCCCACTCCCCAACTTAATTTTCCCCTCTAGCCAGTAATCCTCTCCTCTCTCACTGCTACTTCTACTTCTTCACCCTTATTGGGCCAGTCCCCTAACTTGCTAAAAAAAAACATCAACTATATGTGATTTAATACTTGTATCACATGTCTGTATCAAAAATTGCCATGTTATTGTATTGTATGCTGCTATTTTTTCAGTGAACTTACTTTATGTTCCCTCACTATTATTTTTGTACACTGCATACAATCACAATTGATTGTAAATTCTGCTTCTCTGTAACTGTACACTGGAGCTTTTCTCCCCAGGCCTCCACTGAAAACAGGCTCTTCATGGCCCAGTGGACTTCCCTGGTTATCAAACTGAAATCAATAAATAAATAAATGTGATATTCAGAAAGCATTTGACCCCCTTTATCATTGTAGTATCTGAGGTATTTTGAGAGTTTATAGTTTCCCGACTGCATTTTGACAATTGAGTAAAGGTGTTTATGAAGCTTTGTGGGTTACACAGCTTTTAAATAATTAATAAGATAGGCAAATTAAGATAGCTGTAGGGGTGAAACAAGGTTGTCCATTAAGCCCTTCATAATTTGTGCTTCTGATGAATGGTATCTTCTTAACCATAACTAAAGATTTGTGGAAATCTACAACGGAGTTCTTGCCTACTGTGTATTTTCCATTTTAAGTTACACAGACAATCTGGTATTACACAGACAATCTGCTGATATACTTCTAAAAACAATTTTTTTTTTGGTTAAAGAAGTCCTAGATTGTTTAATATACTTTTTTTCCAGACTGAAGGATTGGTCATTAATAAAATGAAATGCAATGGTTTTAGGATAGCTATGATTTATTATATACATTTTTGCAGTATGTTTATAAAAAGTTTAGGTACAATGTTTGGCAAGTAGCAAGTAATTCTTAATTAATGGAAGGAAAGTCTGGAGACGCTGTAAGATATTATATTACTTAGGAAGGATTTATTTATTTCCTTTTTCATTAGACTGATTATGGGATTTCTCATCTGAACCATATACAAAGAGGAATATTCTATGCTGTTATTACTCATGGTAGGTAGGTCTGATTAACCAATAGCTATCTTTCATTCTTTATATCAGATTCTTTCTAAGTTGAAATATGAAGCCTCCACCTTGCTAGATCTTATCTTTTATCAGCATTATAGTGCATATGTTACAGAAACTGTAAACGTTAAAAACATTTTCAGTTAAAGGAGAATACAAGACAGTTTGCAAAATAGTTAAACATTGGAAGACACCTTTGCCATCCTTACCTAATACAAGACAAAGTTTTTATGTTGAACTAATGGGAAACTATTTTGTAATACATCCATGGGATAACTGTAGTGAGGGACTTAGATGCAATATAAAGGCCAGAAAGAACACGTACTAGAAAATGGAAACATTTTTTGTGGAGATTTTCATTAGATAAACTCCCAGTTAAAGGGGAGAGTAAATATGAATGTTATATCAAAAGACTGTATTCTTTTTCTTCTTCTGAGGAGAGTATTACATGCTGTTTTAGAATGCCCAATAGTACAATTATTTTAGTATAACTTGCTTAAGAGTATAGTGTATTAGCAACCTTCAAAGACTTACATATGACATTTAGTTTATGGTCATTATATGAGTTTCCTGGTGACTCAGCTAAATAAGATTGACATGTTTATGGTTCTTATGGAAAGAAATACTATACAACAAAATGTGGGATTTATGTATTTTTTTTTACTGACCTTTGTTTACTGGAAAAGTCCAAATGGGTCATAGGCACCCATTTCACTGGAGGCTCCGGGAGAAACCTCCACTAACAACATGAATGTCAAGGCACAGATTACTTAGCTCCACTAACAAAATAAATTACAAGAAACACAATCACTTACATAGAAAGAGAATGGATAACGGGTAAATACAGAGAGTACAGTGATTTAAGAATATGTTCTTAGCTAACAATAAACTATGAGTAAATTAAAAATATGAGGTGAAAACTGAGAAGCTGTAGTTTAAGCAGTCCAGACATAACATCGTATATGCAATTAATCTATAACAAGCTGCATTAATGAGTTTGATAGTTTGAAAAGAAAATTAGGTTAGACCGAGGGTACAGTGAAAGATTATCTAGAACATGGGTATGATAAAATTGGCAAACAAGAGGTGTGCGAGGGGAGTGGTGAGGTGAGATGAGATGGCAAGGATCAGGAATGATAGGAGACAGTAGGTTAGTGGTACAGAGGTGTTCACCCAGGGTGGGTGCATGAGCAAATCCAAGTGGAGGCTGTGCACTTCTTTAATGATTGTTTGAAAGTAAGATAACTAAAGACAGATGGCATGGGAAGGGTCAAAGTATTCCAGCTTGTGGTTATGTATTAGAAATAGAATAATTTTATAGTTATTATGTTTAGAGATGGTTAAGAGTTGTTTGTCTTTGGATCACAATGGTCTATTTGAGAGGAAGGAGTGATGCGTGGAACTGAAGTGGAGATAGGCTATAGGACTGCATATCAAGTTGTGAGTCAAAGTGAGTTGAAGATAGGAAAGGTAATGAGGGAGTTTGAGCATTTTAAGAGATTTGGGAGCAGGACAGTAATGGGTGTTGTGAGGACATTAGTAGCAAATCTGGCAATGTTTTTTAGCAGGATGCTAGTTTTTGTTTTAGTGAGGACTGTAGATTGGCTAGTATAGGGGCTCCATATAGGATGCAGGGCAGCAGAAAAGTGCTGGTGAGAGTGTTTTTAGAAGATGTAGTTAGAAATTGTTTGTGCCTGTGGAGTATTCCCATTTTATGGTAGGTTTTCATTATTATTCAGTATATGGAGATCACATTTTAGTTTATTGTCAGTAGTCATGCCTAGCAGTTTAGTGTGCGGAACTAGGTTAATTTGTATGCTGTTAAGGGACAGGATTTAAAGTCGGTGTCATTAGGGGTATATGTTACGAGAGTGAGAAAAAGTAATTTGGTTTTACTGAGGTTTTGCATAAGTTTGACATTGGTAAGACAAGTTCTCAATGGAGGAGAATTCTTCCTGAATCATTTGTTGCAGATGGATTAGACTATTAGATGCACAGATACTTGTGAAGTCATTGGTATATTGAATAAGGGAGCCTTGAGAACAGGAGGTGTGGAGATTGTTAGGAAAGATGTTAAAGAGGAGTGGCCCAAGGATGGATCCTTGTGGTACACCAGTGGTATTAGCTGGAAATGGAGAATGAGCACCCTGTCATTTTACTGATTATTGGCTAATGGTAAAGTAACTAGAGAACTAAAAGAGAGTGTGGGATGAAAGACAGAGTGAGCATGGGAAACAGTATCGAAAGCCTTAGATAGGTCAAGGAATAGTGCTGAGACTAGTTGCCAGAGTCTGTTGCTTTGTTTACAGTATCTGTGAATGACAGTAATGCAGCTGTTGTGTTGTGGGAGGGATGAAAGCCATGATGAGTGAGGGTTAGCAGTTGGTTGTGTATGAGATGATTGAGTAGCTGTTTGTGTATACATTCTTGTAAGAATTTAGAGAAAGGGGATAGAATGACAGTGGGTCAAAAGTTAGCTATATCTGTAGAATTACCGCCTTTGTGTATAGGGATAATATATGTTTTCTTCCATAGAAATGGGACATATGAGTCTAGACTAGACCTATTGATGAAGATGCTAGTAGGGTAGGCATGGCATCTGTGGCATTTCAGAGGTATTCAAGTAGTAGGTTGTCCATAGAGTTAGGTCAAGGTCTGAGTTTGACAATAAGTTTTTTATGAACATAGTAGAGATAGGTTAGAGAGTAAAGGGAGAAAGGTTGGTTGTTTTATCAACGTTAGATGAGAGTGGGGTAGGTGTGACCTGTGATTTCCTAGTGGTGCTGGTGGAGGCAGGTGAAGGGCAGAGAGTGACTGAAAAGTTAGAAGAGGTGACTGTAGGTAGCTGAGTAGAAGAGGAGATCAACCTGGCAATACTTTTAATGAAGTAGGTGTTAAACATGGTGGCTGTTTGAAGTAGAGTGTTGTCATGTGCTGGGTTGAGGTCTTTTTTGGTCCCAAGATGCAGGAGAGAGTTTACAATGGACCACATTTTTGGAGGGCTGTGTTTTTGATTGGTCTACTGGAAGGTATACATTTTTTGTCCTTAATCACCTGTTTATTGATCTGGTTGCATAGTTGTTTGTAGATTTGTATGTTTCTATTTGTTTTATTTTTTAGCCATTCTCTCCAGGCACCAGTTTGTCATTAGATGTTTAGATATGTTAGAAAGCCATGAAAAATGATTGTGTTTAAAATCATCCTTTGGTGCACAGAGGAGCAAAACTGTTTAGCATATTCAAAAAGGTTGTATTAAAGAGACTGAGAGCTTTGTGTAAGTGGAGGGTTATTAAAGTGGTGCAGCTGAAGGCTTTTAGCATGCTTGTGAATCAGTGGGAGTTTAACTTAGATTTCGGGTAGTTTTGTAGATGTGTTTGTTTGAGATTTGGGGAACTGTACTAAGGACATAGGTTCATAGGTTGATAGGTTGGTACTAGGCTATCGGCCCTAGGGATACGAGCCTAGCCATAACAATTCCCTGACTATTTCTTCCCACACTATTTACTTCCCTGGCTGGTAGGTGGTCACTCAGGGTGTTAGGGAGTGCACCAGCAGAGGTATATTTGGTAGGGTCAAAGCCCAAGACACAATCAAGGATGGCACCTTATTTTAATTATTATATCTTGTTGGGGTAATGATTAGTTGTGTGAACTTGTATACATTAATTCTACTTGAGGGGAACTCAGAGGTTAAATTTTGACAGTAAATATTGACATCACCTAGCATGATAATCTCATTTGAAATTGCATTTGTTAACCAAAGCAGAATACTTTCAAGTATGGGAATATTAAAGCCAGGGGGATGTAAATGGCTGTAATACGTATGCTTTTAGTTTTGTTCAATTTTAGAGAAGAGATAAGAATTTTAGCATTTGCAAATGTGGGTAGGCTATTGGTTTAGGAAGTGAGGCTGTAGGAATTAAAGTATAGCTGGCCTACACCTCCAGCTTTCTGTTGAAGTCTATCTGGTCTTTGACTCCCCAAATGAAGTTAACATACTTCAAGAGGTTCTCACAGCAACAAATGACTGGTGCCAAAGTCATGGCTTTAAGTTAAATGCAAAAAAATGTATTATCATACCTTCTGGCAAAAACATGGTCCCTACTGATTACTACATTAGCAGCAACCCTCTAAGCACACCACCTGTGGTGAGAGACCTGGATACACAAGTTGACAACAATCTCACATTTGACCATCATGTAGCGGCAGTGGTCAGAAAAGCCTTTTACTTGGCTCATCTCATAAGAAAAGGGATTGCATCCAGAAAAAAAGGAGGTTATTACCTCTCTGTACTCCTCCCTCATTAGGCTAATAATTGAGTGCAACGTCTCATTTGGTATGTACCTCTCCAAACACCTGCATCAACTGGAAAGGCCACTGGAATACCTCACATAGAGAATCCAAGGCCTCCATCACCTGTCCTATGTGGACAGGCTCAAATCACTGTCACTCTACTCTGTAGCATGCAGATTGCTCAGAGGAAACCTGTGGCAATATCATACCCTGCTCTACTAGAGATGCTCCATATCTGTAAGTCTAACTCCTCGTGTACTACCTGATCAAAAGGCTTAAATCTAATATGTGACATTAACAAAACATGCTGGAGAGACAGGTTTGTCTCCCAGAGGCTGCCCCATCTCTGGAATAGACTCCCCATACAATTCAAGCAAAGTACGTCACCGACCCTCTTCAAGCACAACCTTGATGAGTGGATGGGCAACCACAAATTTGTCCCAGGGGTTCCACCTGTGTCTCTCACTGACAGGGGTGACAGGTGCTGATTGTGGTTTCTTTTCTGGGGATAAACTCTTGGCTAGGCTTGTAAGGGCCCCAGAGCCATTAGCTTAGTAATCTCCTATGATCCTTTGATGGTATGATCCTATGAATGTTATAACCCTGGGAAGTTGAAATTTGGAGTTATTTATTGTTAGTTTTATCCATGTTTCCATGCTACTACTATGTCAGGTATGTAGTGAGAGATTCATGCTTGGAAATCATTTTTTTATTAGATATGCTATAGAGGTTGACTGTGACTAGACTGAGAGATTTAGAGGTGGTCTTTGGAATTAGGACTGTGGGTCTTGGACTGGGGTAGATACAGGGTTTGCCAGATTTCCAGGACAAAAAAGAAGAAGAAGGAAAAAGGTCTTTAATGCGACCACAGTTCCACATTAAAGAACTGAGCTCACTAACACAGAGCTTCTAGTGTTTAATGCATTGCAGTTCCGCATTCAACACAAGTAGCTCCGTGTTTAGCGATTTTTGATTGGCCCAGATATATATATGGGGGCCAATCAAAAATAACTAAGCTGAGCTTCGTTCAAATCAAGCCAAGAGCTTAGTTTTTTTTGTTTTTTGATTGGCCCGTATGCAGGTATACAGGACAATCAAAAAAAAACAAACAAAGCGGATGGCTGGCGGGATTTAAACCGGCAGGGCAGGACAAATAGGGATGTCTGGCAACCCTGGGTAGATATCACCACAGTGTGATATTGAGAAAATACAATTTGTTGATGGGGATACATTTTGTTTTAATGGATTTAATTTCTATTTTCTGGTAGGGTGAGTGAGGTAGAATTATGTTTAGCTTAGTACAGAGAATGCAGGATATATTTTCTATATTATGGGCGATGTCATGAAACCTATCTGTGAGTTTTGTATAGCAAGTATGGGATGTAACAGAGGATATATTTATTTTTATATTAAGTGGTTGGGTTGTGATGAGAATGAGGTAGAGAAGGACAGTGAAGAATAGGTTTTAACACAGTAAGTTTTGCAGAAGGGGATTGCATGGACGGTAAGTGGGGTGGAGTATAGACATGATTTAGATGGGGGACCATTTGATTGAAAGAGGTGGAAGTAGGAGTAGAAAAGAAAGGATTAGTTGTAGGAGTAGTGCCAGGAGATAGATTTGACTTATACTTTTAAAAGTATTAATTTTTTGTCATGGGGCAGGGAACTGATTTCTTTTGATTAATGTTACTGTGATGCTTATACTGAGTGTCTATTTAAGTCATCTTTGTGATTTGCTGTACTGATTATTTTTAATAAATTCATCCTGTACTTTTCGATAAGTAATGTCGGATCTTTGACATCCACCTGAGTTACCACCAACTCATGCAGATAAAGCTTCAGTTTAACATCACACCAAAGGACAGCACAATCAGAGTACACGCCTTTGAGGCTTTCAGGCATCGCAAGTCAGCTTCTGCTGTTTGTTCGCTTGGCAGGTAAGTTCCCTTTTGGAGGAAAGAACCTCGCTATTTAAAAAAATTTGTTTAATAACACTTTGCTGTTTAGGAAAGCTATTTTAACATGAGTAATTTGTGTTTTAACAGACTGTCACAATAATGTATTGTACTTTTAAATGGCAGCAATCTTTTTTCATTTCAATTTAAAGGTGTTTAAAGTATTTAAAAATGTTTTTTTCTGTGAACATATTGTGTTTATTTTACTTTTTAGTGCTGGAAAAGTATTTTAAAGTGCTATTTACTGTGTTTTTCTGTGACAAAATTGACTTTTAAAGCCTTTAATTTTTATCGGCTTTTGCTGCTTGTTTTCCCCAGCAAAGAGTCACCATTTTCCATTTGACCACTGAACAAACTGTCAGTCTCATGGACAGTTCTTCTTCCAGCTACAAAAAGAAAAAGTTAAGCAAACACCATTTGTCACAACAGCAGGCTAGCAATGTGCGTCAGCTGCAGGTGGGTGGCTCTGCTGTGGCCATTAGTTGTACCTCATATCACTCATCTTTTTCCTAGATCCTTTTGGTGTAGTAACTACAGTCACTATGGACTAGGGGTTAGCCATATAGTTTGCAGTTCTTGGGTCCCCTCAGTGAGCAAGGGGCAGACACTTTTGTCAGTCCTAGGACAGGGAATAGGAAAGGCTTTCTTGTTTTGTCAGAATATTGTGCCCATCCTTGGGGAAGCTGCTGCGGCCCCCTTTTTCCTGTCAAAAAGAAACAGAAAACTAAACATGTATCTACACCTCCTGAAACTTCCTTAGACAGGAACAACTTACCTAGTCTGTCTCAGGAATTAATTCAGACTATTGATTCTTCTTAAAGTAGTTTCTAGTAAAAGAAATGGGGATATCTCTTTTCCTGTAGACATTCAAAATTCTAAATCTGGGCAGGAAGATGAAAGGATAGATACAAGGTTTTCTTGGATTTCTGATTCAGACTCGGAGGAGAACTTAGTTTTTGATTCTCCCTGTGAGGGCTTATCTTCCTCTGAGATTATTATCATAATGTTCTAGTGTTTTCAATGGGAAAACATTAAAGTTTCTCAATACTTCAGAAAATACTATGAGCTGTTACAGAAGGAATTTCCAGAACCTTCACCTATTCCTCCATTTCTGTCAGCTTTAAGGGATGTGTGCGACATTGCTTGCAATTTTCCTGATAGTCAGCCAGCTGCCCCTAAAAATGCAGATAGGATGTGTAAAGTTCCTTAAAAGTTCCTTTTCCCAAACCTTACCTTGCATCTATATCTTTAGTTAATCCTACTTCTGCATTTAGTTAATTCCAGTCCTACTCTTTCTGATAAGGATGGGAAGATTATTGATATATATGAGAAAAATATATGCATCTGCAACTTTGATTTTTAAAACTTTGAATTGCTATGCTCATATGTTAAAGTTTGTTCTGACTAATTGCAAAGGCATAAGGAATGTTTTGTCTGCAGTTTCTTCTTGTGAGGAAAAATCTCCTTTAAATAATTTAGTGCCTTCTACAAATCGCTATTCATAGTTTACAGTGTGTGCACGACTCAGTTGATACTTCTTCAAGGGTTTTGGCCAGTGGTACTATGTTGAGGAGGTTTGCCTGGCTGCTTTCTCAGAACCTCACAGATTATATTAAAAATTGGATTTTAAATTCTCCTTTGGCTATAGATTTAGTTTTTCACCCCTCTGCTGCAGATGTGATCAAAAAGTGTCATGAGAGGGCTAAGCTGATAAAAGGGATCTCTAAGATTTTTCAGCCTTCCCTTTCCAAATTTCTAAGGGATTCTCTGTTCCCTCATCCAGTGTTGTAAAAAAATAAAACAAAATAAACAGTTTCAACAAAATGCAGGTAAACAGACATTTAAGAAAAAATGACAAGGGGGTTCCAAAAAGAATTCAGGAACTACCCCAAAACCAAGGACATTTCAACAAGTCAGAATGACTGTTTATGGGACCTTGTTCCCTGCTCCCACCTTTGCAGTCCCTTTTACCTTCCAAAAAGTCTGAATCTCCAACAGACAGTTTCAGACAAATGGGTTCTGAAACTCATTCAACAAGGTTACAGATGCAGTTAGAGGAAATTCTTCCTTTCCAGAGGGTAATCCCTCATCCAGACTACACTCTTATTTCCACCTGCCCTTCATCACATGCTATCCAGGGAGTGATAGAGCCAGTTCATCCTTCCCAGGTGAGAAAAGGTTTTTATTCATGCATGTTTTTAGTGGCAGAGAAATAAAATGCTTGGAAACCAGTTCTGGATCCTTCTTTCCTAAACCTGTTTGTGATAGTGCTCAAGTTCAAAATGCAGTCAGTTCACAACCTGTTATCTTTTCTTCCTCATTGAAGTTTCCTAGGAACTCTAGATTTAAAACATGATCACCATCACATCCATATTTATCCAGACTTCAGGCCTTTCTTAGGGTTCTCTGTGTCTGGATCACATTATCAGTTATCTGCCTTACCCTTTGGACTCTCCACTGCACCAAGACTGTTCACAAAGTGTCTTGCTCCAGGTATAGCTCATTGCTAGCTACAGGGTTTCCACATTTTTCCATATTTGGACGACTTGCTTACCTTTACAGAGTAATTTTCAAAGTTACTGGAAACTCTCATTTGCGTGAGGTATCTCCTACACAAGCTGGGATTCCAAGAGAACATTCAAAAGTCTTTTTTAACTCCTTATAGGTTCATAGGTGTTTACTAAGCTAATGAACATAAGGGCCTTTTTAAGCCTAGCCATGCATCCCAAATCTCTGACGAGTTCTGATACCCTTGAAAAATGTAAGCATGGGCCTGGGAGATGAACTTTCCCATCCAATTGTCCCAGTTGCACTTGAATTGGATTAGGAAAGAACTCTGCTTCAGATGGATGGGGATCCTGTTCCATAGATGGGGTAGTCTCTGGGATACATACCTATCTCTCCAGCAGGTCCTATTTATATCACAGGCAAGGTTTAATTCTTTAGAATGGGTAATTCTGGTAGTGTTTTGTTTTGTGGACATGCAGGAGGTCCATCAGAGTGGGGTCTAACAATGCCCTGTATGCCAGGCATAGAACTCCCCTTAAAAGCCTGTAGGAGACAGAATACAGGTATAGGGCCTTGAGGCAGTCTGCATAGGACATATTACTTATGCCCTGTATTTTTTTAGTGAAGACCCTCTGTGGATATCCTTCAAACATGATTGTGTTCTTTGGGTGTCAGCTAGATACCTCAGTTCAAAGGATCTATATCCAGGTCTATTTCTAAGGTTTTCCACTCAGATGTCAGTTGCTGCAAGGGAATATCTCAGGATTTTGGGTCTCATGGCATCCCTGATTCTCATATACCCCTGGTGAAACTCCACATGAGACAGATACAATAGTATCTGAATTCTCTTTGGTCCCAGCACCAACATTCTTTGCCCTTTCAAAGCCCAGTGCTGGGGTTTGTCAGAAGAGAATGTACTTGGTAGAGACAGCAAATGTCCTTAAATCCAGGTCTCGCATTCTCCCTCCCTGTGACAAAGGAATCAGTCACCAGAGATGGTTCAAACTTTCCATGGGGAGCAGTTTCAGAAGGGATAAAAGTGCAAGGTGTGTGGGACACCAAGTACTAATACAAACACATACATATAAAAAGGTGCTTGCCCTGATCAACTTTCTGAATCATCTTTGATCTCCAGGACTTCTTCAAGTTATTACAGACAATACCACAGTCGCATGTTATATCTACAAGCAAGGGGGGAAAAGGTCATACCCTCCGCCATTGCAGACTAGCCATCTTAGCTTGAGATATTGCTTCACAGCACAGTCTCACTTTACTAACATCCTACATTCTGTCAGAGCAAAATTGTGTGGCAGACAATCTGAGCAAGACAAGGGCAGACCCATATGAATGTAAACTAGATTAGGAGCCTTTCAAGATTTGATCCATCTGTGGGGGGTTCCTCAAGCAGACCTATCTGCCTTCTCTCTCAACATTCATCTGGCAGGATTCTGCTCCAGAACTCCATGCAAGAAGGCCTGAAAGACAGATATATTTTCTTTTCCTTGGATAGGAATGCTCTTGTATACATTTCCACCCTTTCCACTGATATCCAGGGTACTTCTGAAGATTCACAGGTTCATAGGTTGGTACTAGGCTATCAGCCCTAGGGCCTATACAAGCTTAGCCATAACAATTCCCTGGCTGTTTCTTCCCACACTATTTACTTCCCTGGACACCTGTCTAGCAGGGCAACTGACATGATCCCAGGGGTGAATTTCCTTTCTCCCATCCAATTGTGAAGGTTACTTTTGAACAGGGCCAAAGAGGCGCTCTGCTTGACATGTATGGGCAGTCTATTCCAGAGTCTGGGGAGTCTCTTTGTCAGGAACCTATCCCTCCAGCATGTTTTGTTTATTGTGATGACAAGGTTTAGATCCCTGGAGTGTGTGATTCTGAGGGATTGGGATTTCTTTAAGTGTAGCATGTTCAACAGCTCTGGGTTTGACATGACCTTGCATGTTAAGCAGAGACTGCCTCTGAGTAGACAATATGTGACAAGAGGATAGCTGGAGTTTTTTAAGGTGCTCACCATAGGGCATCTGCTTTAGGCATTTGATTCTTTTAGTGAGGTATTTCTGTGGCCATTCCAGTTGTTGCAGGTGTCTTGAGAGGTACATTCCAAATGGGGCACTGTATTCTATAAGGGGCCTAATGAGGGCTGAGTACTGTGGGACAATGACCTCCTTTTTTCTGGATGAAAAGCCTTTAGTGATGAAGTGTGCCACATAGAAGGATTTCCTGACTGTTGTGGCAATGTGGTTATCGAAGGTAAGACCACTGTCCACCTGTGTCCCTAAGTCTCTTATCACACTTTCAGTGTTTAGTGTACTGCCACCTATGTGGTAATTCTTGAGTACATGTTTTTTCCCAAAGGAGATAACTTTACAATTCTTGGCATTAAGCTTGAGTCCATGGCTCTGGCACCAAGCATCTGCTTCTGTAAGGCTCTTTTGTAAAGTATCCACATCATTTGGTTATTCAGTAATGGCTCCCAGTTTGCAGTCATCTTCAATCTTTGTTATCCAGAGTCCCTTAGTGTTGGCCTGTACTTCAGAGAAGTAGATGCCAAACATGAGCGGTCCCAGAAGTGAACCCAGAGGTACTCCACTTGTCACTTGTCTGGAGCTAGATTTGGAGTCGGCTACTTTTACAGTGTGGGTTCTGTCAGTAAGCCAGTTGGCAACCCCTCGAGTGATGTAGGGATTAATGCCCAGCTTAGTAAGTCTAGCTTTGATTCCAGAGTGGGGGATGGTGTCAAAGGCCTTGGTGAGGTCCAGATAGGCTGTGTGGACTGCCTTACCCTCATCCACAGCTCTGTAGACTGATTCAAAGAAGTCAATCAGGTTCAGGAGACAAGATCGGCCTTCATGAACCCAAACTGGATGGGGTCCAGTATTTGAAGTTTCCAATGTCTTTGTTTATAAGTTCCAGGATAATACATTCTATGGCCTTGCAGATCAGGCTCGTCAGACTGATGAGGCGGTAGTTCCCAGGACCCAAGTTGGATCCTCCCTTGTGGAGTGGGATAACTGTAGCTGTGCGCCACTCAGTGGGCACAAAGCCTGAGGTGAGGCTATGATTAAACATGACACTTAGGTAAAGTGCCAGTTCATTTTGTAGTTCATGTAGTACACAGAGGATGTCATCTGGTCCCATGGATGCTGTCTTTCTAGCTTTGGAGAGTGTGTTGTTTTACCTGTGTGGCCGGTATTACCGGAATTTAGCAATCTTCCAGTATTGAGATGGGCCGTTTAGCTGGTGAGAGGGGGGTGAAGTTGGCACTGAATTGATCTGCCAGGATATTGGAAATAACCTTGGGATCAGTATATTTAATACCATTCTGTTGTAGCTCAGAGCAGATATGGGCATTGCCATTTAGATTCTTGGCATAGTTATAGAATGCCTTGTGGTTGCCTTTGGAATCTTTGGCAATTTTATTTTCGTAACTAGCTTTGGAGGATTTTATGAGGGATCTCAGCTTCTTACTGAGGCTGGTAAGGGAGATTTTTGCATCCTAGCATTTTCCTCTTTTCTGCAACAGTTTCTTCCTTTTGTTGTTAAGTTTGTTTATGGCAGGGGACCACCAGATTGGCTTCCTTTTTTTGGAGAAGAGCATCTTGGCTCTATTTGGGATGGCACGATTCATGCATGAGTAGATGTGCTCATACAGTGCCTTAGTGTTGGATTCAGCAGTCGAACTTTCAGTTCCCGTCTGCATGGGTGTCATGAAGTTTGTCACTTCTTACTTGAGTAGCATGAAGTTGGCTTTGGAGAAGTTATTTATGGAGGTTTCCTTACTGGGGGGATGGGGGGTGGGATGTGGATGTTAAGGGGTGATTAGCTTATGATCAGACCTGACCAATGAGGGGGTGACTATAGGTGTGGAGCATCAATTTCCCATGTTGGTAATGACCAGGTCTATGATATTGGAGCCCCTGGTGGGACTATGGATTAGTTGATCCAGGGTGTTGGAATTTATGAATTCCAAGAACCATTGGGCAAAGGTGCTGGTACATGAGTAGTTTTCCCAGTTAATGGCAGGGTAGTTGAAAAATCACCCAGTATTAGGGTGTTTGGTTGTATCTTAATATTTCCAGTATGTTTAGAAAGGTGTGAATCTTGGGACATAGTGGGGGATCTGTAGCAAGCTACAGTTTGGATTGTAGTCTTACCTAGTGTTAGTTGCACCTGGAGAATTTCAGATGTATTGTGTTGGGCAACTAGCCTGGTGGTGTGAATATCCTTGGTGAATATGGACGCTCCTCCACCATTAGTGTTTCCATAATGGTTTGGTGGCCAAAAAGTGTGGTAAGAGTTGTAGCCTGGTATTGCAGGGGTGCTCTCTGGAGCATTGAACCAGGTCTCAGTTACTGCACAGATATTGATGTTTTCCATTTTTAGGAGTGTGTCAAGAGAGTGCATTTTGAGGTTTAGACTTCTAGCATTGAGTAGCATTACCTTCAGAATTTGCATGCTTGTACCTGTTATGGTGGTGTTTTTTTTCCTTTAAACTTTGCTTAAAAAAGGCACTATAACATGAATCCCAAGGGCGACAGGTGCAGACCATCTTTGGCAAAGCATCATGGTCTGTCTATCATGTCATCCCAGGCAGACAGATACTGGATCCCCTTTGAATGACACCAGAAGCTTAGCCAATTGTTGAAGTCAATCATTTTGTCCTTATACTGTGGTATCACTCTGGGCGAAGGCAGGATGCTACTCAGGGCTAGGGTCATACCTGCCTGGGCCACATGATCTGAGAGCTCTTCTATGTCTCTTTTCATGTAGTTCAGGGAGGTACGTCTCAAGTCATTCACTCCAGCATGGACAATGGCAGAGTCATATTTGTACTTTTTGTGGAGTGACTTGAGTGCATGAGTTATGTGTTGGATCCTGGCACCTGACAGGCAGCTAACAGCAATTTCCTCCTTGTTTAGCCTGGTGACTGGGACATCAGTGTGCCTGACTATAGAGTCACCTATGACTAAAGTGTTAGGTACATTGTCTTGCCTTAGGGGCTATTGCTGGGTGGCACACCAGTGTTGTGAGCTATGTGACACTCTGGTTGTGATTGGTGTTTGTGTTTCAGCTTCGGAGGTCCTTGATGCTTGGGCAGGTTACAGTTAAGGGCCTCCATATATGTGGATTTAATGTTGCTATGTGTGAGTGTTGGTGGTGTGGGTTTAGAAGGGCTATGTGTTCTTGAGGTGTAGTACAGGTGTTAACCTTCTCCTCTTGACTGTCTAGCATAATCTTGGGTGGAAAGGGCTTTGCTTCCATTTTGGCTATGTAAGTGCATCTCTCACAGGTTGTAGTGCTGGGTGGTAGGAGGAGAATGTTGTCTGTGTACATGAGGCAATTGCTGCATTGCCCCAGTATGCCCAGATTCACCAGGTGGACAGGAGAAATCACCGGAAGCTGACCCTTGGACATGCCTGGCTTGGTGCTTTTTTTGTAAAGTACAGGAGCTGTTTTCCCTTGCCTTAGCAAGCTACTTTGCAATTATAGGCTGTTTAGTGCATATGATTAATTTCTCCTTATTAACAAGGAGAGCTGAGTGATTGTATCAGTTTAAGGCTCCCTAGTGCTTTCCAGTAGGTATTAGAGCAAGTGTTAGTCACAGGGATGCTTAAAGGTAAGATGAAAAAAAAATGGTTTATCCTAAACACTGCAGTATGCACTAGATAAATTAGATGTGAAAGTAGGTAACTTAAGTTTTACCTGTCTAAAAAGTTAAGTTTTAGCGGAGAGTCACTGTTTTAAAACAGCAAGATAGATTGAAAGGGGGGTGGTCACTTTTGTATTCTGCTACTATGGAATACAGTAGGATGGCCAATAAATTTAAATAGTTGAAGGGGAGTGATTTCATAAAATGATAATTTTCAGAAAGAATCCCACAAGATCATTGTGGTGACTCCTCCCTTCTGGCACACGCAAGAGTTGTTCTCCCTTTTATTGGAAACAACCATGAGCAATTACCACAATCTTTCTCATAGACTGGATCTTGTCATACAGAATCAGGGATGTTTGATACACCCCAACCTCAGTTAACTATAGTTGACTCCCTGGATGATATTATCTTAATTCACTTTAGGCACCTGTTTACTGAGGAAGTACAGCAAGTACTAATGGAGCCAGGAATGTATGCTACTAGAAAATCATATATTAGCAAAAAGAAAAGGTTTTCTAGTTGGTGTCAACGACATAGCAAGCATCCATTCAGGGCTAGTTGCTACAATTTTTGTGTTTGTTACTATGCTATAGCCTTTCTTACTCCTCCATCAAGGTTTATTTATTGGCCATTTCAACATATCTGCCCATGAATCCTCCACTTCTGATATATTTTCATTTTTGATATATATTGTTAAAATGTTTTTGGAAGGAGCTTTGCATAAGAGGCTGCCTAGAAAACTGATGACCCCTCCTTGGCATTTTAATTTTGTGTTACTGAAGCTAACACATGCTCCATTTGAACCAGCTAACCTGGCTGACTTGAGGTTCTTAACATGGAAAACAACTTTACAGACTATGCTGACCACTATGAGTAGGGTATCTGAGTTTCAAGCTCGTATGGTGAGTCAACCATACCTCATTTTTCACAGGGATGGGATTTCTTTGAGAAATAATCATTCTTGTATGCCTAAAGGGTATCAGAGTTTATTTTAAGCCAAACTATTCACCTCCCCATTTTTTCCTGAACTTAAAAATGAGAGAGAAAGGATACTCCGTACCTTAGACTACAGACAACTTAGGTACTACAATGACAGAACTAAATGTTTCAGATATTTGGATCAATAGTTCATTTTTTGTGAAGGTAAGAAGGGTGGACCTGTGTCAAAGTGAACTATTTCCAAGTGGTTGTCTACGGTGATTACCTATTGTTATACTCACCATAACAAAACTATTCTAGGCAGGGTTAAGGCCCACATTACCAGGGCCTTGGCTCCATCTATGTTTTTTTTTGGAAGAGGCTGTAGTCTAGAAGTATTTTAGAAGCAACAACTTGGTCTTCTGTACATACTTTTACAAAGTACTATAAGCTTGATTTTTTTTCTAGGTCTAGATCATGCTTTGCTAGGGCCATTCTCCAGGGGCTCCTGGACTCTGCTCCTTTCACCTCCCAAAATTTGTAAGTCGTGGTAATCTACCCATATATCTTAGGCTACTGCAGCAGTGATCAATATGAATAACATAGTACACTTGTGTATGTAATCTTACCATAACCATAGGTATTCAAATGATTACTGCTGCAGTAGTTGCTCCCACCCTCACTCTAACCTTGTTTCTTCTTTTGTTGTATTTGCCAGGGTGTGGACTTTTATGTTTTGTTATTCTTAGCATTGTCCTTTCAGGGTTCAGCCTCCCTTTTTCTGTTGGCATGAAAGCTGTGAAGAGCTTGGCACTCAAACCTGTCTTTTATGTCAGCTCAGCTTGAGCTAACTAATGGTTTGAAGAATAAAAATCTTAGCTTTTCACAATTTAACTAGTAGTCTATCTATCTTAACAAAATAAATAAAAAAAACAGTACATAAACAAAAAAACATAACTTAGGTTTCAGAAATGGAAGTTAGAATAGAAGGGTTTCAAAGTATTTGAAATTTCTCCAAAGGAATGCAATATTTATTTATTTATTTATTTATTTATTTATTTATTTATTTATTGGCATTTGATTACCAGGAAAGTTCAACAGGGTAGGTGACCATTTTCAGCAGTGGCCTGGAGAGAAAAGTTCCAAAGTATTACAAACATATGTTAAGAACAGTAATTTTACAATCTTCAGAAATAATACAAAACATCTAAAACATCTACAGTTTAAATAATTATGCCAAATTAGACATAATGTGAAAACATTAGTTCAGAATAGATACAACTTATATGCCAATTATTTAATTTTTAGTGAAATTTTAGCCAGTTTATAGAGAAATTAAAGGTAAGTTAGTATAATGCAAATAGGAATTCCAATATGGATTGAGAGAAAATACTGGATTGAGACATATTTAGAAAGAGAGCCAGGGAGAGAAATGGATTGAATTAAGGATGTGAGTGAAGAAGGGACAGTAAAGAGGTATAAGGTATGAAAAGATAGTTTCATATTTAGAGATATAATGTATCCTGAGGCTGAGGTGAGATGAGAAGAAAGAGTACATTTAACCCCTCTCATTTCTGAACAGCAAGGTGCTGTAAGTTGCATTCTTCTTAACAGCTGTGATTATTGAAACACACTGGGAGGCAACCTCCAGTAAAGTCATTATAAAATGAATTGATTCAGTGAAAAAAAGAGCATTCTTTTCTCCCATCAGCATTTGGGACTTAATCAATTTCACCCATTGCTAAACTGGAATTGCTGAGCTTTTAAGAAATCCCCACACAGCAAAGAAGCAGTTTATACTTTTGATTTAACTTGAAATTTTCAAGTTAGGTAAGAAAAGAATCTATGAAAAATGGCCAGTCTGTCATAATTTTATTAGACAGGAATAGACAAGAAAGAAGATGTAATTGCTGACCTGAGTATTACGGTCTCTCTATGTATGAAACATGACTAACTGCTGTCATCTGCCCAATTTTTTATTGTCTGACTCTGTAAGACTAACGAGGTTTATGTGAAACAAGTTTAACTACACGAGCTACTGCTTGTGTGAAATAAAAGTTTAAAACACATTATGTCACCTGTATTTTTGTCATGGTCAGATGTGTAAAGTATATTTAGTCAGCAAAGTAGCTATAACTTTTTTGTGAGGGAGGGTGATTTTTGTGGATGATAGTAACTTACCCTCCTGTTTGCTCAGTTTAAGCAGTTTGGCTTTATAGTACTAGCGTGTATTTGTGTAAAATAAATAGGATTATACAATGACCCCCATTAATATTCCAAAATGTGCACACTGATTGGCCAGCATGCCCATTGTAAATCCCACAATATACCAACAGAAAAAGGTCCGGTCACCCAGACATTTTTACGTTGGTATAAAGTGTCCAAAACCTTTTTTTTTTTAATATATAAAAAAAGAAAAAATGGAGCAACAGAGACTTTCTTTTCTCTGTTGTTTCCATTTCAAAGCATTGATGTACTGGGTATGCATAGGAACATAAGTCCTATATGCATGCGCAGTACATCAACACAAGGAAGCAGTATATCACCACCAGCAGAAGAACAGTAATGCGCCGTTATACAAAAACATTATTTAAGAAAAGTAAGTATTTTTTTCTTAAATAATGTCATTGTATAATAGCAATAACTGACTTTGTGGTTGTGGTATACTGAAATTTACCCACGGTTGGCTTTATTTAATCACTCGTGGTTTGCCCTCATGATTAAACCAAGCCAACCGTGGTTACATTTTCAATATACCACACCACATCATCGGTTACTGCTTAAATACTTTACATTCTGCTTACTGCTTGTGTGAAACAAATTTGAAACTGTCCCTGATTTTGCAGAATGTTCTTGAATTTGCCTCAGATTGTGTTAGTATGTTTCCTATAAAATGTGTGGCTTTCTGAGAAATCATTGTGGACTACAGTCAATATAATAAGATAGACATTTGAGTTTCAGATGTCATATCCTTAAGAAAATGTGTGGTAATGTAACAAATGCTATTAAAACAACTTTCTAAGTGAATAACAACAGTATTTAAATTCTGTCCCTTATTTTGGGCTTTTGTCAATTATGTTTTTTTTTACCAAGATTCTTGGACTAAAAGACTGAGAAGTTCTTTTGGTAGGTTCCTCAAAAATGTGTGGCTTTCTAGCAAATCATTGAAGATTGCAGTGACTAAATAATGATCAATATTTGAGATTCAGAATTCATATCCCTCAAAATGCATGCTAATGCAAAAACTGTTATCCTAACAACTTTCTCAGTACATAAGAGCAATATTTAAAATCTGTCCCTGCTGTATGACTTTGTTCCTGATTATTATTTTTTATCACACAGTCAGATGAGGTATGCACAGTGAAGTGTCTGTAACTGCAGGGTTGTTGGGGGTGTTGAATGAAAATAATTTACTTGTTTGTGATTTGTTCAGTTTAAAAACATGGATTTGCATGACTAGTACACATTTGTGTAAAATACCTTTGGAAACTTTACTGTAGCTGCTGTGTGATTGTGTAAAACAAATTTAAATGCATTATTGTCTCCTTTACTTACTTATGAATGAATTAATTTATTAATTTATTGATTTATTGTCACCACAATTGGACATCTGAGGTATACATGATCAAGACAATAATTACTGGTTATGGGGGCTGTCTGTAGGTGAGAATTACTGGTCCTGTGGTCATGACCATTTTAAACAGTGCTTAGTATGGCTTTGTAGGACTATTGTGCATATGTGTAAAGCAAGATGGAATACTTCATTGTGGCCATTTTTGTCATAGTTATGCATTTCAAATGCACTTACATAATAAAGTGTCAGTAATTAATCCATTTACAATAAAAGTTGTCCTTTTTAATTATTTTGTTGTTTTTTAAGTATATATTTTTAGTAAAATTAGCTGTGAGTCTTTGGAGCTAAATACACTTTTTGGGGGTTGTAATTAATGGGTATGAATTCAAGCTAACACATGCATGTATGCTTGGCTATACATACAGGCAGCATGCATACAGGAAGCAAAAAACATATAATACTGTCTTTTGTGTTACATGAAATTCCAGATACACCCTTGAGATATGGACGAAGACCTCCATTTGCAATATGCAGGCAATGTCAATAATGTCATATAACATGGCCTATGTTGAAACAAGAAATATCAAGGGAGGTGTTTGCAGACACTTGAAGATTTGATTCATTTGTTTAGACACTTATGGTGGGACATTGCCATATAACTTGGAGATAATCGGCAAAAATGTTTAGTGTGTGTCATACTATGCAATATTGTCCTACATAAACAAACAGGCTGACAACACCATGCCAGGACTAATTGATGCAGCAGCATTAACAAGCAGAGAGGAGACACAGGTGAAGATGTGGAGGAGAGAACCATACCAGATAGAGTGATGGGCACAATGCATTACAGGACTGGAAAAGCAGTGGCATCTGGTCCACAAATATGAGCCATGACATAGACAGCACAGAGTAATATGATGCATACTGTATCACTCATGTTATGTAGGGCAGTGCACATCCTGGCCACACTATACATCAAACAACAAACCCACAGACGCTAGAGGGTAGGACTCTGTGACAGTTGACTACAACACTACAATCAGGGGTAGAGTCAGGGGATGTGAATGTGATGAATCTATGGAAGATTGAAATGAATCAGGGAAAATATCCTCCAGCAATGGGATTGGGGATACCACTACATGACTGATGGTGATGTGTTCTATATCAAGTATGTATGTTGGGTTTGGATCCATTCTATGGCAGAGAATAGGTTTAATTACAGAACTTTAAAGGTTCTCTTTGAGACGGTGACCTATAAGCAGAGCCCAAGAAACATCTCTGACCATGACCAGGGTGCCATGTCATATGTCCAAATGCAGTGCCAATGGTATGTCCATAACGCAGTCTGCCTTGTAACATCAGACACCTTGTATACAGCTGTCTTATATTTTGACTCTCCAATGGCCATGGAGTCTATGACCAGGGGAGGTAGACTGGATGGAAGTTGTAATATATATGACTTGGATTCCCCTATGCAGGCAAGATTCACCATCAGTGACCTCAGTAGCATTATTGTCTCATTGTGCCAGTACTCCACCTCACTTTGCAGTTGGCACATCCTTCCATTTGCCATGCAGCACACTTACTAGCACCACAGTGCTGTGCATAGAAGATGTTTGTGCCTGTATCTCTAACCCGCACATCTGCTGGTTGATTCTGAGTGCTGCACACATAGCAGAGATGCTCACAGGTAATGGAAAATTGGACTACCGTGTGTCACTCACTTAAGGTGGATTTGCTCAAATCAGAGTCATGGCACAAATCACATATTGCATCTGGTGGGGACATAGGAGGAGACCATGTGACACTCTCTCCATCAGGTGGCAAGTCAGGCAAAGGTAAGACCATGTTCCAAGCAATGACCTCCATGATAGCCTCTGTTCCTGGGGTTATGGATGTTCAATCCCCCCAAAGAGTGTTACAGACAATGCCACTTTTTATAAAATCATGTTGTCTGCATATTGTCATCAGCAACAGCCACAGCAGCCTTGCTGATGTCAACTTTTCATTGTTCTGCTATGCTATGCTCATCAATGTAAACTGTGAATGCATGAGAAATACAATATCAAATTAAGCCTGTAGACTTATGGTTTTACTATCCCTTTGTGGCATGCATACTGGGATGTGTGGCATGCATACTGAGATGCACAATAAACAATATCCACACAATATCCAGAAAGCCACTATCTCTCTCTAGCTCCACCCCCCACCCCCCATCTCTCTCTGAATATCATATTTTCCTTGTGGGACTAGTCTTGCTACACTACAGCTTTTCTTTGAGACATAACATGAGGAATCTCTCTCTCTCTCTCTCTTTGCACCTCCTCAACATCAGAGTTCTCATTGTCTCTGCATTCTTGCTGCAGCAGTGGTTGTGACATTTATGGTTGTGCAACTGTCTCAGTTTTTTTTATTAGGGTGCCTAAAACAAATGACTGCGATTCCTTCAACACAACTCTCTGTCGGCACAAATAACAAAAGATCTTGGCTCAACTGCTTGATCAAGAAATTCAGCTTCATGATGAAAGCTTTCCAGTGGCTTTTATATTCTTCCTCTGTCTCCAGCTTGTACATTTGGTAGTCTCTTGCAGTTTCAGTCACAGCAATGTTTCTGTCGCTGATTTTTCTCCAGCATTTCCTTTTTTTGTACTAGTTTTCAAACATCAGTAAGGCAGACAGAGTAAATAATTTGGTTTTCAACTTTTTTCACATTACATTTGAGCTGATGAGACACTGAGTGAGGGTGGTATTCAGAAAAGTTATTTCAATAGTTAATAGTTGCAGAACTAATGGGTCTATTACAAGCACTTGAGTCTCATGTTCTCGATACCCACTGTCTTGAAGTCAGAGACTCGAGAGTCTTGTAGCTCAGGTGGGATGCCGCTCATGTTCAGACTGAAATATGAGTTCAGTAAGCAGCTCTCATATTAGCTCCCCCTACCTACTCATGCAGTGTTATTGCACAGGCACCTACAAAGACACACACACACACACACACACACACACACACACACACACACACACACACACACACACACACACACACACACACACACACACACACACACACACACACACACTCAGGTGTTCTTGTAGTGATACATTGCTAAGCATGTGAACTTGCATCATTGCAGGTAGGCTGCATGTAGTCTACTTGACTACTCAGGTCATGTGACAACTGTTTTGCAATTATCCTCTTTATGATTTGTTTTTTGTGCCAGCATTCTTCTCTGTAGCACTAATTGGTTCATATTGCATTGTTAATCAGCTTCAGGCCACATCACACTACTTTAATCTTGAAAGTTTCCAGTTACATATCTGCAAAAATAATGTTTCTGAATCTCAGGGATAGCTATCTTCAGTTTTCCTTTTAATATATAATGAGACATGACTGGTTTTGACTGTCCTTTTGCCTTTTTGTTTTCTTCTGTTCCTTCTTTGTGTGTTTTTGTCACTGTTTGGTGTGATCCTCATTTCTTTATTAGGTGTGCTTTTTTAGTTAGCTGTTTGGGACTATCTGTCATAATGAGATTTGAAACTGCAAGTGGTGTAACTAAAATATATTGACTATTGTAATTCTTTTGGAATATTATGACTTCTTAAAAGTCATGAAACAGTTTCTGCATAAGACTTACATCTTCAGAAGTTGGACGGTCCTCTCTACATATCTTTTAAGTACTTATATTGAAATTGCTCTGCTTTAGAGTTGGACTAAGATTTAAAATGTAACCGTGGATTACCACTTATGCTGTCACTGTTTTAAGGGTTCCACTGCAGTTCTTGAAATTTCTTCAGTAAGTTATTGCTTGTTGTGATTTTTTTTCTTTTTCTGTAGTTTTTTTTGTCAGTTCTTGCTATATTTTCTTTCATTGTTGCTAAGTTTTCTTCACTTCCTGTGTAGTTTTGTACTAAGTAATTGCAAATGTTTTGCTTCTCAGTTATTCCATTTTATGTATTTATTTATTTATTTGCTTGGTGCTTTATTTTGCCATGTACTATACAGTCTTTTAACTTGAAGAGAGCATTTACTTTCCAGTTGTGTATGATTTTTTGGTTTTGGTGCTGTGCATCATTGTCTGCTTCAGTTTTCTGTATTATCTTGGTGTGGGAGTGCTGGTTGTTGTTAAGTGTGACTAACTCCATGTTGGAATCATTTCTATTTTTCTGTGCTTTTATTCATGTTTTGGTTTTATTATTTCTATATGTTTTTTTTTGTTTTAATAAATATTGAGTGTTTTATTGTCATTCGAATTGCATATTGGGTTTATTACATATAATATTATTCATTAATATCTTAAATGAACATGCCCCACTAAGAAACAAGAGTTAATGTAAACCCTGCACTCTAGCTAACTAGGAGAAAACAAAATGATAATGAAAGAAAGAGCTAGAGCTTGGAATACTTGGAAAGAAACTAAAACTCAGTTCAGTCCTCTAAACAACAAATAACAGCAAAACACATGACCAAACTTGATAAAAAACATACTATAAAAATTTCCAATACGCTAAGCAAAATAACCCCAATTTTTCTTCTAACCACACTAATGACAACATTGCCAGCAAATTGAAGACACCTTTTATTAACACAATAATTTCCCTTTTAAACAATTTTACCTTTTAATACCTCACTCCCTCCAGAGTAAACAAATAATCCCAACACATTTGACTGTGAACCAATCCCCAGTTCCGCCATCAAGAAATACCTTCACAGACTAATAGCAGCTACACTTCCCCTGACGACATTCCTGTAGACCATGTTAAACTTATAGCAGATGCCCTTACTTTTCTGATCTCCATCCTAATGAACTGCTCCATCACAGAAAACTATGTCCCTATAATTTGGAAAAAAAAATCATATATCCTACCATACACAAAGGTGGCTCCTGTACTGATATCTCCAATTACAGAGCAATAGCTATTCTGTCTCTCTTATCCAAGATCTTAGAAAAAAGTGTTGAATCCCAGCTACTTGAATTTCTTACCTCAAATAACTTACTAAGCCACACAGAACAACGTTTCCGACCATACCATAGCACTACAACAACACTTCTAAGCTTTGCTACCAGCATCAACAATAAGAGGAACAGAAGACACAAAGTAGCAGTACTTTTTCTCACTCTTGTATGCTCAGTAATCATTGTTTTTCTCACTATTGTATACTCAAATGGTACACCACACTATGTATGTATGAGTGTATGTGTGCAAGTATGTTACTTTCTCTCTCTATCTTGTGGAGTTTTTCTGCCCTCCTCTGCTGAGCTGAAAAGAGGTTTCTACCCAGTTGAATTTTCCCAGTCAACAAAACCAATAAATAAATATTAATATTAATTTCTAAGTAGTATGCTTTATATATGAGGTAAATGACGTTTTACTGATTTATATTGTGCATTTTATTTTTTTCTAGGTTTGGCAGTATCAATGCTTTTCCACTGAATTGAGGGGTGCATATCTATTTGATGTTATTTTGCATTAGTGCATTTAGATTTTGTATAGGTCTTTGTGATGTTGCATGCTTTGCTGTGTATTTTACAATGTTTAGTAGCGGGTTTTGTTGTTGTTTATTTGTTTGTTTTTAATATGTTGCCATCTTAGTCCACGGGGCTTATTTTCCATTAATGTTATATCATAATCTATAGGAGACAAATCCATCTTGGCTTTTGAATTGCTTTTTCTAAGATGATGCAGTTAACTATAATTAGTTTTAGATGATGATATTTTAGCAATTATACTTTGCACCTGGTATCTGTTCATTTGGAGGTCCAAAGTCCTAAGTTGATATGTTATATGTGTGTGTGTGTGTGTGTGTGTGTGTGTGTGTGTGTGTGTGTGTGTGTGTGTGTGTGTGTGTGTAATATAATAATTATATATATATATATATATATATATATATATATATATATATATATATATATATTAATTTATTTGACATTTGTTAACCAGGTTAATCCAACTGGACTAGTAGCCCATTTTCAGTGGAGACCCAAGGAAAAACCTCCAACAGAGACATTTACATTACAAATATTATTAGCACAAACAGAGTTTCAAATAGACTACATTACAGTAGTAGTTACATGCCCAAATAGAGAAATATTATATATATTATGCATAAGTTACAGAGAGTACAGTAAATAGATAGAGGTTACAGAGAATATAGAAAAAATACAAATATGGAGGAAAAGTAGATGGAAGTCAGTGGAGAGGGGGAGAGGAAATATGGCAGTGTATTTTTTTACCACATTTTAGTATACTTGCTATGTATTTATAATGTGTAATTAACTTTTTAACCATAAGATGATGCTATTAGTTAAGATCATATTGGAAATGAAGTGTTTTAGAATGTTATTAATTCAGTTTTATTATTTTATACTTATATATGCACAAATGAGGTGAAGTTAAAGGAAGTATGTTTTATGTAAACATGCATAGTTTTAGAACATATGTACTAAAGTTTTTAAGTTATTTTACGTAGTAGAATGTTTAATAGGTGTATGTAATAGTACTTGACCATTTACCAATAGAAGTTCATAGGTTCGTAGGTTCATAGGTTCATACTAGGCTATCTGCCCTAGGGCATTTATAAGCCTAGCCAGAATGTGTTTGGCTTTCGCCACCCATTTTAAATTTATTTTGCTATGCCCTTTTTCGAGGTTAGTATACTGTGCCTCTATCTAACAGTGACACAGAAGTGATACACGATCTCCCATCCACTCATCAAGATTCCTCTTGAAGAGAGTCAATGAGGGACTCTGCCTAACCTGGACTGGGATTTTATTCCAGAGTGAAGGGAGCCTCTGGGTTATGAATCTGTCCCTCCAGCATGTCCTATTTATTTCAGTGCTGAGGTTCAAGTCTCTCGATGGGATTTGGATTTTCTGAGGTGCAGCATGTCCATTAATTGCGGGTTGGACATGGCTTTATACGTCAGGCACAGATCGCCTCTGAACAGGCGGTATGCCACTGAGTAGAGCTGGAGTTTCTTTAACCGGGCAGCATATGGCATCTGTTTGAGCCCTTTGATCCTCTTGGTGAGGTACTTTTGGGGTCTTTCCAGTTGCTGCAGGTGTCTGGTAAGGTACATCCCAAAAGGGGCATTGTACTCAATTATGGGCCTGATGAGGGATGAGTAAAGAGGCACGATGACCTCCCCTAATCTAGATGTGAATCCCTTCATGATTAGGTGGGCTATATAAAATGTTTTTCTAACCACTTTGGCCACGTGGTTGTCAAATGAGAGATTGCTATCAACTTGGGTCCCCAGGTCCCTAATTACTTCTTCTGTACTTAATGGATTTCCACCTATGTGGTAATTTGTGGGCACTTTGTTTTGCCAAAGGGATGACTATACACTTTTTGGCATTTAGCTTGAGGCCATGGCACTGGCACCAGTTGTCTGTTTCTATGAGGCCCTTTTGGAGGATGCTTGTGTCGGCTGGAGAGTCGATTATGGCACCTAGTTTGCAGTCATCTGTGAACTTGGTCAGCCACAGTCCTTCCGTGTTGGCCTGTACCTCCGAGAAATATATACCGAACAAGAGAGGTCCCAGGACTGAGCCTTGTGGGACACCACTTGTAACTGGTTTGGAGTCTGACATGGCTCCAGCAATTCTAACCATGTGGGTTCTGTCCTTGAGCCAGTTTGCAATCCATCTAGTGACATAGGGGTTTATATTTAAGCTGGTGAGCTTATCTATAATGCCCGAGTGGGGTATTGTATCGAAGGCTTTTGCGAGGTCCAGGTAGGCTGTGTGGACCACCTTCCCTCGTCAATGGCCTTGGTGACTGTTTCAAAGAAATCAACCAGGTTTAAGAGGCAGGATCTGCCCTTAACAAAGCCGAACTGGGTAGGATCCAGTGTTTGTAGGTCCCCAATATCTTTATTTATGAGGTCCATGATGATCCTTTCCATAGCTTTGCAGACCAAGCTAGTCAGGCTTATGGGCGATAGTTTCCAGGATCCATCGAGGCACCACCTTTATGGAGAGGGACCACTGTTGCTGCACGCCACTCTTTGGGCACATATCCTGTAGTAAGGCTGAGATTGAACAGTAGTTTTATGTTTGGGTTTAGCTCTTCTTTGAGTTCATGTAGGCGACACCATCTGGTCCCATTGATGCTGTGTTTTTGCTTTGGAGAGGCGGCTCTTACCTGAGCATCTGAGATGTCAGGGGCAGCACTCTGCTGGGATAGATATTTGCCCTTTTGGTGGGGGGAGAAGTTTGCGCTGAACCTGTCAGCTAGGATGTTGGCAATGTCTGTGGGTTCGTGTATTTTTGCCATTTTGGACTAATTCTGAGCATATCTGGGAATTACCACCCAGGTTCCTAACATAACTAAAGAAAGCCTTGTGATTATCCTTAGTATCCTGTGCAATTTTTCTCTCGAAGCTGGCCTTAGACAATTTTATGTGTGCCCGCAGTTTTTGCTAATACTGATCAGTGATGCCTTCCCTTTTTGGGATTTTGCTTTATCATTTAGTAGCTTCCTCCTTCTATTGTATAGTTTGTTTATGGCTGGGGTCCACCAGACAGGACGTCTGCCTTTGGAGGATTGGGTCTTGGTTTTATTTGGGATCGCATGATCCATGCATTCCTGAAGGTGTTCATAGAATGCGTTTATAAAGGATTCTGCGGTCTGGGCTGTATTTTCCACAGGCCGGGCTTTGAAGGATTCCACCTCAATTTTGAGGAGTGTAAAATTTGCTTTAGAGAAGTTTTTCACTGTGGTTTTCTGGGCATGGGGTCGGGATGTGAATATCCAGTGAGATTAGTTTATGGTCTGATCTTACCAGTGAGGGACACACTTCTGGTCTGGAGCATAGAGTCCCCATGTTGGTGATGATCAGGTCCAGTATGTTTTCCCCTCTTGTGGGAGTGGTAACAAGTTGTTCCATAGCATTTGAGTTTATAAATTCTAGGAACCTTTGGGCTAGGGTGTTGGAGCTAGAGTAATGCTCCCAGTCTATGTTTGGGTAGTTGAAGTCGCCCAATATAATGGTGTTTGGAGAGACCTTCATATTTTCCAGTGTTCTCAGGAAGGCCGAGTGGGGTTCCTGGGTTTGGGAGGGTGGTCTGTAGCAGGCTATAAACTGGAAGGCAGTTTTACCCACTGTTAGTTGCACATGGATAGTCTCTGATGCTTTGCCACCAACCTGGAGGTGTGGGTATCTTTGATGAATATCGATACTCCCCCTCCTTTTGTGGTTATTAATTAAGGAAAGGGTATATAGGTTTTGTAATAGGTCTGCATTTTCATTACATCTGAGGAAGTCTCTAGGAGATGAAAATGCACTTGTGGTGTTGATAGTGTTAATGTTTTTATAAATAGAAGAATTGTGTGGAGTGTCTTAATAAAATTTGTGTGAGTGGAGAGAACAGAGTCATAGTCTTTTTCATATTGCTCTACTGTTTTATTGGTGGACTTATTTAGAGCAATTGTGTTCCTGGTTTTATTTGGATTTGTAGAGTAGTTTGCCAGCAGTTTTATTGGGGTGGTAGATGTTCCAGTCAGGTTGGAGGTGCGTAGGGTATGTGTAGGGGTATAATAGGATATCAGAGAGGAGAGGGCTGGGCAGGTGGATGGTTTGCATACTATACTGTGTAAGATTTGTAACTGAGGCAGTAGGAGTTGTTGAGGGAATTCTAACCATTCGAAAAAGTTGAGTGAATGGCAACGGTGAGACTTGAGATGTGAGTTGATGGCAAATCTGGCTACTTTGTGGTAGGTTTGTTGGCGTTTGGACAAGGTTGTGGCTTGTGAGTTGGTAAGGATTGGCGCAGCATAGAGGAGAGAGGGGAGGAGTAGAGCCTGAGTCAGTGAGAGTCTAGCATTGGGAGTAAGGAATTTTCTATTTCGGTATAGGAGGCCTAGTTTTGGTGAGTTTTTTTATTCTTTGTAAGACATGTAAGTTAAATTTGAGCTCATCATCCATGATGGTACCAAGGAGCTTGGTGTGTAGTTCAGGTTCAATGATGGTGGTTTTGTTGGAGGATGTGATGTGAAAGGTTGACTTATGTTGGTAGACAGAATGAAGGAGGAAGAGCAGGAGTTTACGTTTTTGTGGGTTTAGGATAAGTTGATTATCAGATAGCCATTTTTCAGTGGAAAGAAAGGCATCTTGAGTTTGTGTGTGGAGATCAGAGATATTTTCAGAAATGGAGATGAGAAATGAATCATCAGCATATTGTATAAGAGAGGATAGTTTGCAGGATGTGTGAAGATCATTAGTGAAGATGTTAAACAGAAGGGGACCCAAGATGAAACCTTGGGGTACGTCAGATGTAATTGGAAGTGAGGAGAGCCAACAGACAGATTGTTGCCTGTTAGATAGATAACTGGTGAACCATTGAAGTGAGGGGGGGAGGTTGAGGTTAGTAAGTTTAGATAGAAGAATGGGGTGGGAGACAGTGTCAAAGGCTTTGGATAAGTCAAGAAAAAGGCAGGATATAAGTTGGTTGTTCTATCTGGCCTCAGATATCTTGTGGGTAAAAGATAGAGGGCAGTAGTGGAGCTGTGGTATGACTGAAAGTCATGTTGAGTTGGAGTTAGAAGGTTTTCCTTCAGGAGAAAGTTTAATAGTTGAGTATGGATGCATTTTTCAAGTATTTTAGATAGTGCGGAAGGGATAGCTATGGGTCTGTAGTTGTATGGGTCAGTAGAATTTCCTCCTTTCTGCAGAGGGATGGTGAAGAAGGATTTCCAAATGTCAGGGACTGCAGCTTCAGGGGTAACAGGTTAGAAGGAAAAGAGGTTTTTATTGATGGGTTTGGCAGGGGATGGAGGTGAGTTAGAGTTGTGACTAGTGTGTGTGTGAGTTTTTGGACAGCATCAATGAAGTAGTTGTTGAGAAGGGTAGCATTTTCAAGTGGAGTTTTATTAGGGAAAGGGGAGGGGGTGGTAGGGTGACCAGGCTGGAGAATATTGTTAAGGGTTGACCAGAATTTACATGGATTGGATTTACAGCTAAGTTGGGGTGAGCTGTAGTAGGATTTTTGTCTTTGTTGATTTGTTTTTTAACATGGTTCCTGAGTTCCCTGTAAGTTTGGAAAAGGGGAGGTGCCTTGGATTTGCTCCGTGCCTTCCAAGCACTGTCTCTTCTGTGCATAAATGATCTGGTCTGTTTGGATAGTCAGAAGTCATAATTAGCTGTAATTCTAATTCTTCTGCATGGGGCAAGGGATTTGTGGTTAAATTTTAAGACTGCATCATTGAGAGGGAGATGCTTAAGGAAAGCCCAATTGATGCTGGATAATATGGAGTTAAATAAGTTTGCATTAAAGTTTGAGTGTTTATGCCAGTCTCTGTAGGAGTATGATTTGGGTATTCCAGTACTGTGTCTTTGGATGGAGGTGGGAAGATGGTCACTTAAGGTATCAGATAGTGTACAGGGGTTGTGTCAGAGGTTTGGGGAGTTAGTGAGGATCCAGTTAATAGTAGAGTTGGAAAAGAGGTTTTGTGCATGTGGGTGTGTGATATTATCAGTTGGTGGAATCCATGTAGGTTAATACACATTTGCGGGGAGTCAGTTGTTAGTTTAGCCCAGTCAGTGTTGACATCTCCAAGTATGATAGTTTCATAGGGTAAATTATGGGAAAACCAGGAGAGGATGTTTTCAAGGACTGGGATATTCTTGCCTGGGGAAATGTATATGGAGGCAATGATAATTTTTTGTGAGAGCTTAGATGGCAATTAAGGATAATTATTCCACATTGGTTTGAAATCAGGAATAGGGATGGTAATAGGTGAGAGGTTAAGTTTTTCTGAGTAAAGGATGGCTATGCCACCCTTTTTTGTGGGTTCTGTCAGAGCAGTAAATATTGTAGCCAGGTGGGATTATTTCAGTGTTAGTGATATGGAGTTTTAGCCAGATTTCACATAAGGTTAGAATGTGAGGAGATGTATGGGGTATTCAGGTATGAAGTTCAGAGGTTTTGTTAACAAGGGTCTGACTATTTAAAGAGAGGATAGTAAGGTGTTTAGAGGTTGTTGTGAGAGGATAGGGGTGGGGAGGGAGTGGTGTATGACAGGGTGGGGAGGTAGAAGTGTGAAGGGGTGAGAGGTCGGGGGGAGGGACAGGGTTGGGGTGAATATCCCCAGAGAAGAGTATGTTAGTGGTGTATAGGTTAAGTGGAGTAGGTGGGATGTAGACATGGTAGGATTTAAATTTGAATTTGGAGGAGAGAGAATATAGCTGAATTAAAGTATATTTAAGAAAGCAGATCTTAGGAAAACTGAAGAGGGAGGAAGAAATTAGAAATGAATGAGTTGTATTTGATGTTGTAGGGGTGGTTGAGGTGGAGCACTGTATGGAAGTGGGGGAGAGTTAAGTGTGATAGGAGGAAGAACGTGAGAGAAGTATAAGTAATGAAATCAAAATGAATAAATGTTGCAGTTTGTGAGGTGTAGGGAACAGTAGTGGCATTTGGTAGAGGAGGATAGGTACAGAGGAAGTGTTGTATTGATTGACAGTGTTTGTGAAGGGCAGAACAGGACATCATGGTTGAATGGTTGTGTAGACAGGAAGGGGAGGGACTGGATAGGATAAATGTAATTGAAGTGGGGGTGGGTGGGAATGGGGGAAGGCTAGGGGAGCAGAGTGAGCCCAAGATTAGCGAGGGTGAACGGAGCAGGTCTAAATCTGGAGAGGCAGTAGAAATCCCCAAGAAAAACAATGTTGAAGCAGTAAGAGTGGCAAGACTACCAGTAAGGAAAAGGTAGACAGGGGAGAGGAAAAAAATAAGGCTGGAAATGACCTCTGAGTATTGCACATGCAGTGGTGCTAACAGCTGCAGAGCACTGAGACTGTTGAAAGAGCAAGTAGCAGAGGACTGGAAAGAAAGGTTATACTAGAAGAGAGAAGCAGAGGAGAGTGGAGGGGGCGAGCAGCAGGAGGAAAGCTAGATAGTGAGGCCTTCTGGAGAAGGCAAAAAGGTGGGTTGGGGGAGGCGGGCATAGTACAAATAAGGGGTAGTGGTGATGTGCAAACTGTAACCAGCTGTGAGTGAGCAGTGACAATTTAAGAAGTATACTCAGCAGGAAAAGACTGTTAGGACATACTTTGGCAAAATTACTATAGTTCAGCTGAGAAGACTCTAATTCAGGTTGGTCTAGGCAGGGAAGGTCTGTGGGCTTGAAATCTGTAGTTAACATTGACCTATAAAAGAGATAGAGAGGTTGGATTAGGAAAACAGGTAGTAATATACTGTTGGAAAAGAGAGGTTTTTTTGGGGGGGGCAGAGAGAAAGTGAGGGTGAGTGAGATTGATAGAAAAGGTGTTTGCAAGACAGAGCTCTGTGTGAGTGGAGAGTAAGATTTGGATGATATGGGAGGGCCTCTATGAGTGAGAGGGGAGTGAGTAGGTGCAAGTTAGATTGAGAGGAATGTATGAAGAAAAGGCGTGATGAGTATGGGAGACTATAATGTTTGGGATAAGACTGTTAGATGTCAGAAAAAGTGAAGGGTGTAGCAGATAAATCAAACAGCAACAGCAATGCAGTTACATCAAAACAAGTTACTGGCTACAGGTGTAGCTGATATTTCAACAGCACTTCAATAACATTTTAATATAAGTCAATTGCTGCATCTCAGCACAATAAATAGCAGCTACAGGCGTAGAAGTAAGCAAAATAAATAACACATAGTAGAAGCAGTTCTTCAAGTAAGCAGTTGTATAAGCAGCTATAATTAGCAAAGTAATGCAGTGTAATTCACAATTTAGGCATCAGTAAATATATATTGTATACCTGTAGGAACATAGAGAAACATGCTCAGTATCAGTTCCATTGTTTGAAAGATGGCGACTTAGCTATGCATTGTCCAGCATGTGGACCATCTACTACACAGCTCAGTAGGGGAACAGGAGTATCAGTTACAAAAGCAGTATATGCAGAGTTGCAGCTGGCTTAAATACATAAAAGGTCACTGCAGACCTGATAGCAACGTATATATGTATGTTTATTAAGTATCGATGTACAACTGGTAACACAATATCAAGATAACGTATGAGCAGGCGTATATCATTAATAGTTAGCTATATGAACAATAGAGGCCTTATAGGATCAGCAAAAATAAATTAAGAGCTAAGCAGAAGTGCTGATAGTGCAAATAATTGCCTCAGCAATGGTTTCAATGTCTCAATACATTTCAGAGAAATAAAAAAAAGTTTGTACAATGTGTATCTGAAATAAGCACCGCTAGGGCATAGCAGACTATTGTCAGCAGTATCAAATATAAATAACAGTGAATTCAATTAAAGGCAATCAGACTGTTATCGTTAGCATCAAGTATTGGTAGCAGCAGTAAAATCAATAACAAGCAATCACACAAAAAAAAAAATGCCTCCCCAAACTGGCCGTTTGCACACCACCACGGATCCACTAATGAGACAGGGAGATGAGAGAATAAGGATGGCATGAGAAAGCAGCGAGCAAGGGTTGAAATGCTACAAAGCATTATGATCATAACATGGAGGGGGAGATAAGCAAGGACAATTTCCCTAGCTATACCAAAGAGGATGGAAGACAGTGGAGGAAAGGTTTTAAGAAAGAGAGAGGGAAGACACTAGAGGAATGAGTGTTGGAGTAAAGACAAGCAAGTAAAAGAGAGAATGGAGGAAGGTAATTATTTTAGGGTTATAGAACAGTGTGTACAACTGGAGAGACAGTAGAAATCTCCAAGAAAAACAATATGGAAGCAGTAAGAGTGACAAGACTATCAGTAAGAAAAAGGTAGACGGGGAGAGGAAAAAATAAGGCTGGAAACATGCTCTGAGTATTGCACATACAGTGGTGCTAACAGCTGCAGAGCACTGAGACTGTTGAAAGAGCAAGTAGCAGAGGACTGGAAAGAAAGGTTATACTAGAAGAGGGAAGCAGAGGAGAGAAGGAGGTGAGCAGCAGGAGGAGAGCTAGATAGTGAGGCCTTCTGGAGAAGGCAAAAAGGTGGGTTGAGGGGAGGTGGGCTTAGTACAAAGAAGAGGTAGTGGTGATGTGCAAACTGTAACCAGCTGTGAGTGAGCAGTGACAATTTAAGTAGTATACTCAGCAGGAAAAGACTGAGTTAGGACAGTTCAGCTGAGAAGACTGTAATTCAGATATGTCCAGGCAGGGAAGATCTGTGGGTTTGAAAGGTGTAGTTAATGTTGATTTTGGCAAAATTACTAAAGCTCAGCTAAGAAGACTGTAACTCAGGTAGATCCAGGCAGGGAAGGTCTGTGGGCTTGAAAGGTGTAGTTAATGTTGACCCAAACCAGCCATTTTCACACCACCATGGATCTAGTAACAAGACAGGAAGAAGAGAGAATAAGGATAGACTAAGGACTCCAAACACCAAAATGACTTCACGGAAACTGCAGTTTAATGAAAACTCGGAACAACAAAAAAAAAACAAGTTAAAAACTGAGATAAGCACTTTCACTGCTTCTTTTCACTCACCGTTCATGAGATCTGATGAAGTGGCTAGAGAAAACAGACTGTGAAAGCACATATCTCTGTTTTTAACTTGTTTTTAAACTTATTTTTGAAGTATTAAACATGTTTATTTACCTGGAGCTTCTGGAAATTTTCTTGTTTGCTTAACCAGGACATTCTTGTCTGTTTAATTTGGATTTAAACTTTTTCATTTGATTACCAGCCTTTACCTTGCATCTGGTGTTTTTCTGATTCACCTTATGTAAAGAAGTAATTCATGGACACAACAAAAATATATGATGATAGAGGTTTATGGCCTGGGGGTTGGGAATGTGGGGCCATTTTGAAAATGGAGAATGGAAATGTTATACATAAAATGTGGGCAAACTGGGAGCATATGGGTGGATTGTGAAGAAAATACAGAAACTATAGAACAAGAACTGACACGAGAATCTGTATACTATTGAAAGAAAGGAAGTAAAGTAAGATGAAGGGCAAATTACTAGACAAGAAAGTAATAAATAAGTAGTAGTGATAAAATGGAATAAATGAAAAAGAAGAAGTGGTACAAGATATGAGTGAAGAGGAAAATGTAAAATAGCAAGTAGTGAGGGGAAAACAATTCTATAGGGAAAAGGAAATTTAAAAGTAATTGTGAAAGAAAATAAAGTTAAAGGACAGAAGTGGAAGGGGATAATCTTTTTTTCTAAAAGGAGGCTGAAGATTTTAGTAATAAATGTTAATAGTATAAAGAAAATTAAAAGACAAATAGGCATATTGGAATTTATGTGCAACACTTGATATGCATATAGTTATATTAGAAGATACAAGAATATTAACAGAAGAGAAAAAGTTACAAACTGAAGTGTTATGGGGTGGAAATATTATTTGGAATATGGGAAAAGATACATGCTCAGGAATAGGTGTGTTATGCCAGGAAAATATAAAAGTTTTAAAAATTACAATAGTAGACTTGGGAAGAAAAACAGTGATAGATTTAAAGTGGATAAAAGATGTGTACAGAATTATTGCACTATATGCATAAGTTACAAAGAAGGAAAAAGTGAAAATGTTTTAAAATGTTAAATTATGTAGGGGTTAATATGGACATAATATTAGTCGGGGACTTTAATTGTAATTTAAGAAAAAGAAAGTAGAAAGCGATGTTAGGAATGTATATCAGATAAAAAGTGGAAGCATATGTACAGTATATTTGTCTGTCTATATATATATAGATATTAATTGGACAGACACAGTACCGATATCCAGACACCACAGATGCAATTGGTCCCTAAATAATAACATACTTCTTAAATCTGAGGTCGTTAAAAACATCTCTGATATTCTAGCAGAGTTTAATACTAACCTTAACAATACAGATATCCCCCTGATATACAATGGGCGGCATGTAAAGCAACAATCAGAGGATTCCTGATTCAAAAGCATCTTACTTCCAGAAAATGGGGAAACAAAAGGAGATCCACCTAATCAAGGAACTTACAGACCTGGAAAGGAAATTACAAATAACCCAAGATCCTGACTTGAGAAAACAAGTAAGCAAATTACAAAAAGAATTGTTTGACTTGCACCAACAAAATTACTCATACAAGAATTAAAATATATAGCCAAATACTATGAAGGTGCACAAGTCCCATCCAGAATGCTTGCAAGAATAATAGATAAGCAAGAAGCTTCTAGAATAACTCTTCTACAGTACCAGGATAGAATATTTAAAGCAGATGAACAAATTATAGAAATATTTAAGGAAATCTATATGGAAATCTATAATATGAACACTCAGCAAACCTCTAAATATGAAGCAAATCACTTTTTAAAAAATCTTGAATTTCCCAGAATTACAACTACCCAAGCAAACCTTTTATCAGCCCCATTTAAACAGCAAGAAATAATTGAGGCAATCAAAAACTTAAAGTCAGGCAAAGCACCAAGTCCTGATGGATATACATCAGAATTTTATAAGACATGTAATCTGAAGATCTCCTCTATACTTTTAAAGGTATTTAACTACATTAGAAGAAATGGGATACATGATCCTCACTTCAATAGCTCCAAAACAATACTGATTCCAAAAAGTAAAATTGATAGAGCCAATCCCCATATCTATAGACCTATTGCTCTGATGAATGTAGACATCAAAATACTAACCTCCCTTCTTGCAGAAAGATTAAAGAAGATCATGCCATCTATTATCTCTCAGGAACAATCCAGATTCATAGCTAACAGACACACATGGGATAATACCCTATCCTTAGACTCTATGATCCAACTAACTAAGAAATAGAAAAGTCCTAGATATACTCTAGCCCTAGATGCATGCACAGCATTCGACAGGGTAAGTTGGAACTTTTTATTTACAACCCTTTCCTATTTTGATATCCCAAAAGACTTCATCAGCATTATAGAAACTTTATATAACCATTCTCATACATATTTATATATCAATATAACTTTGTCAAGTCCAATTAAAATAACCAACAGAACAAGGCAGGGATGCCCACTTTCACCACTCTTATTTAACCTCTACATTGAACTTTTCTTCCTTCACATCTCACAAAGAACCTTCCATTCAATCCCCAAAATACTTAACTCCAGAATAATATTATCTGCATCCGCAGATGACTTAAATATTTACTTCAAACACCCTGCTCAAGATCTTAAGAAAATTATGACATCAATAAACAGATATGCACACGTTTCAAATTACCAAATCAATCAGAAAAAATCACATATATTTCCCATAAACCTCTTAAACCATAAAGAAAGCTATTTTGCAGACTCCCCTTTTAAAACAATCTATTCCATTAAATATCTTGGAATACATTGTGAACATAATCACTTATCTATGCTACAAAATAATGTGCTTAAAACATGGAATAATATTACACAAGATCTAGGCAGATGGAAACTATTAAAACTATCTATAATATCAAAAGCGGCAATCATTAAAATGAATGTCTTATCAAAATTGTTATATCACTTTAATGCTACAATGTCATGGAAGCCAAACCACTTTTTTCGTAAAATGAATAAGGAACTAACCAGATTTATATGCTATCCTAAATCAATTTGAAGTAAGTACACAAAGTTAATGCATCCTAATGAAAAGGGGGTCTAGACCTACCAGACCTAGAGCTTTACTATAAAATTACTAATGTGCTCAGACTTGCTTTAATATCTAATTTTTCAAAACACAGTGAACATTGGTCACCAGTGTGGGTAAAAATCTGGCACCAACATATACTTTGCATCAAAGTCAACCCCAAAGCCATACCTTTCATTAATCCAACTAATATTAGGAACCTCAGTCTTAATGGTAATTTAATAGCCACTGTAAAGAACTTTCAGGAATGGATGAAAATTTTTAAAACTTGACAAGGCCCTACCCCTTCTTCAACTCCTCCATTTGAATCCAAATATCAAAATAAATAATAAGATGTTAAATCTACTGGAATACCCACTAATCAAGGACTGCACAGTTTGGGACATATATAAACATCAAGATAAAACATCACAAGACTTATGAGAGTCTTTAAAAGTTAGCAAAAAATACATCATTATCTTAAGACAGATTAGGGAGATGTTTCCAGCAATAATTGGGGAGTCATCTGTTATTGAGAAAGACCTGATGAGGCTCTCTGAAAATTTTAAATCCCTTTTAAGCAAGAAGAAAATGATCTCAAATGCATACAAACTTGTTAGATCTTTCATTTACAAAGACACATTACTATTCTCCAACTACTGGGATAATAGGGGAAACATAATTTGAAAAGAACAGAAACTTAGAGCTATCAATTCCACCACTAATTTTTCCCCTTTTAAAAAACTAATAGTTACACAATTGATGATTAATAATAATGTGTATTGCATGCCTATGATTCTAAATAAATTTAATCCTAAATCTTCTTCAGTGTGTAAATGTTTTTTCAAGTACTCACAGAACTTATGGGACTCTCTTAAGGTATGACTAGAAAAGATGGGGTACTATAAATCAACCTTATATTGGGAACTAGCAATACATCATATCACAGATCTAAAACTCACCAAACTACAAATGCATACTTTAGTCACTATATGCTCACTTATTAAATTATACATAACCAAAAACTGGTTAGATCGCACCAAGCTATTGTGGAAAGGTTTCCGAACTATGGCCACAACTTACATTTCATCTCAAAATTTAATTATAATTAATCCCAAGAAATGTATCTACTAGCAGAAACTGTGGAAGTTACTTTTTGAAAATATCCTACTTATTTGATAATAGTTTAACTCTACTTCAGGCATATTTTAACTACTGGAAATTGGCTACTGCACATGAACTTTTTCCGTGACATAGACATGGAATTAACAAATGAATTTTTTTATTTATTCTTTTTCTTTCTTAGATCCCAGAATTATATATTGTGACTGGTTTATTTACCTATCCCTCATTCTCTCATGACCAACTTAGCAGCATTATTGTAAATAATGTACATAGTTGTAAAGTAGATTATATTGGAGATTATTTGTTTTTGTAACACTTGAAAACCTTGTGTATTCAGCAACATATCTAATGTCATGTAATCCTCTGTCTAATGTGTATACTTGATGCACAAGCCAATAAAATATTATTTAAAAAAATTGAAGCACATAATGTACGGGTCAATATTGAATCAGCGAACGCTTAAAAAAGTGAATGCTGATTCATTGACCCTATTTGAGTGAACGCTGACAATGCTGAACATCTGTAACAGTGATTTTTTTCTCAGGGAAAAAAATCATTGGGCCAGTTTTGGGAGTTTGCCATTTCCTCCACTGTGGTGCGATCTTGGAGTTGGTATATTTAAGTAGGGAGGGTGTGGGGGCAAAGCCCCCACGTTAAACACTGTTTTAAGTTTTTTGTTTGTTTGTTTGTTTTTTTTTGGTGGGGAAAAAAATCGCTGTTCCGAGTGTTCGGAATTGTCAGCATTCAGTGAACTAGGGTCAATGAATCAACGTTCGATTTTTTAAGTGTTCACTGATTTAATATAGACCCTAATATACAAACTCATAAAAACAGCCAACTAATCCTAAACATTCATCAATTAAGCTAATAAAAGGTAAAAGAACTTTTAAAGGCGTATACTCAAAGACTCTTAAAAAAATGAATAAAATTCAGTTTCATTTGCTTCTCTTTTAAAACAGGTTTTATGCTCACAGCAGCATTTAAACCTGGAATTTTACTCCATTTAACTTTAGAATCTATTTATGCTCAGCAAGTTCCAGATTATTATTTTTATCACCTACCCGTTACTTTAATAAACAATTTGTAGCACTCTAAAAGCAAATCTATGCTCAACAGTATTTTCCATAACATGTTTTGCTAGAGCATTTGTTAACACATTTCTCCTAATCTTAGAAATATGTTCAGTTATTCTCTCTTTTAGACTTCTAGTACATTTCCTACATAGAAAGCTTGACAAACTAACCAACTAGTGAGATACACCACATTCTCTGAGGTACATGTTGCAAAACAGTTGCCTATAAATTTCTTACCAGTAGATGGATGCATAAAAATATTGTCTTTAATAATATATTTACAGTTTACACAATTTAAACATGGATACCTTCCTTTCTTAGAAGCACTAACTAAACAGCTATTGTTATTAATTTCCTTTTAACATAATTGTTGTTTTAAGTTTCTCCTTTTTTTATAAGAAAAATGTGGAACACTACCAGCAATGTCTTATATTTCAGGATGAGCATTCAAAATACTCCAATTATTTTTAATTATCTATTTTAATTATCTGTCACTTTGTTAGTTCTAATATTATATGTCTTAATATATCTTAAATTTACATGAGTAGATGTTACACTATCTTGCTGAACATTGCTATAATATGCATTATATTTAAAATAAGGTCTAGCTCTACTTGCTCTTTTCTTCTCCACATTAGCATTTATTTTACTTAGAAGGCTTTCTTCATAATTCCTTCCTCTAAAATTTTTATAGATTGCCTCTGTCTATGATAAACTTCTTCACTGGTGTTAATCCTACTATACCTTAAATATTGGCTTGTAACTATACTTTTAAAAACATGGGGTGGCTGCATACTTGACTTATGTAACAGTGTATTAGCTTGGACATCTTTTTTTATGAACAGTAGTATGCACTGTATTATTTTCTTTAAATAAACATATGTCAATAAACTTATATTCTCATTTGAACTGCATATTTTAATTTAAAAAAGTGGTAGTTGAAGTATCTAAAAAAGTCACATAAGTAACTAAATCATCATAACTTCCTGTTTTCAGCCTTGATATCATTTGTTTTGGACCATTTAGATAATTTATTAAAAAATCTCCAGTGTCTCTGATATAGCTTCTGATCTTATTTAGAAAAGGACTAAGAACATATTCAAGATAAATAGAAATAGGTTCAGTGACCCATCCTTTACCCTAAACTATGAGTCACATAGGTGGATGCTGTAGATTTTTATGGATTTTGGTGAGGCCTTATAAGAGTGGAGTAACCGGATGCATAACTGATAGAAAGTTAAACAACTCAATAGTTAAGTCTTCAGATAGTTGCAAGTCATAATTAATCATGTTGAAAGTATGCATAATATCATTCAACTTACAAACATTAATCTCTTTAAAAACATTCTCATCTTTCAAAAAGTCTTTCATGGTCTCAATATAGATACTTTCATTTAAAATCACAATGGTCCCTCCTTTCTTTTTCTCAAATTTTTTTTTTATTTTCAATTAAAATAACATTTACATAATTTTTTTAAATATCATTTTAAACAACTATATACAATATTTACAATAGCATGACTTTCAATTATATACAATGCATGTTACTAAATATAGAATTAACAGATGAGTTATCAGAGATACAATATTGATTATTGCAGAGTGTCCAACAAAGATATAACTTTCTTCCAAGGATTATTTACCAATGGCCTGGGATAGATTCATAGTTCTTTGATTTTTATTTCCATCAAGGCAGTTGTCTTCAGTAAAGTGTAGAATTCTTCCAAGGTCAGGGGTGTATTTGAATTCCACCTTCTGGTGATGCAGTTCCTAGATATAGCAAGTATTGTGCATAACAAATACATATTTGTCTTATTCAGGTAGGGACCTTCATTTACATTTAGTGTTATCAATACTTTAGTTAAGGTAAAGGATTCATTAAATAAAGCTTGTAAAAAAATGATTGATTCCATTCCAATATGATTTAATTTTATTACATTCATAAAAAATATGAATCCAGTCAGCTTTATTTGACTTTTCACGCCTCCAGCAAAAAACATTTTCAGTAGTCCTGATCTTTTTAATTCTATCTGGTGTTAAAAATGCTCTATGTAAGTATTTCCAGTTAAATATTTTCCAGTACTGTGTGTTAGAGGTGTAATTAACTGATAGTAAGATGTTACTTTTAATTTCTTCTGTTAACTGCAATGACTGACCTTTTGTTAAGAACTGGCAGTATTATGGTTTGGGAATTGTTTTATATGTTATTAACTCTTTATATAGATTTAAAATGGAATTTTTCTTTTCACAACTATTATATATAAATTCATACAGAAAACTTATTAGATTTGGAATATTCTTAAATGAGGAATTATTAATTAATCTGCATAAATCTTGAGTGTACATTAGAATGCTTTATAAGGTTAACCAGTCCTGTGTTGGAATATTGTAAGCAGATTTTATTATATGTATATCTAAAACATTTAATTTATTTACACATTGAAACCAGCATAAGAATCCATTTTGTTCCCAGGAGGTTATTGTTTCCCTATATATTTTGTAAGGAAAGTTCTTAGTGATGGTAAATGGGGTTAAAAGGTCAAACCAAAGTTTTAGATCTATGTTTGCATTGATAAGTTTCCTAAAGGAATTGATGTAATCATTAATCAGTGTTGCTTTAGAAGGTTTTGTTATATTATATTGTATGCTTATGCATAGTATAAACCAGAGTTTGTTTGATTTGTCTACTATTAGAGGTTCATAGGTAGGTACTAGTCTATCTGCCCGAGGGCATTTATAAGCCTAGCCAGAATGTGTTGGCTTTCACCACCCCATTGATTAATTAACTGAGCCTCTGTCAAGCAGAGCCAATGAAGTGATCCCAGGGGTGTATTTTCTGTTACCCATCCAGTCGTCAAAGCTTATCTTGAAGAGTGTTAGTGAGGGGCTCTACCTAATGTACTTACAAATTTTGTTCCAAAGCATGGGGAGTCTCTGTAACAGGAATCTATCCCTCCAGCATGTTCTATTTTTTGTTACTGCGAGGTTTAGCTCACTAGATCGCGTGGCTTGCAGTGACTTGGATTTCTTTAGGTGGAGCATGTCCATCAATTCTGAGTTGGACATGGCTTTGTAAGTCAGGCAGAGATCACATCTGAGTAAGCGATATGCCACTAAGTACAGCCGGAATTTTTTCAGTCGGGCTGCATAGGACATATGTTTGAGGCCAGTAATCCTCTTGGTGAGGTGTTTTGTGGTCTTTCCAGGTGTTGGATGCATCTTGTGAGGTACATCCCAAATGGGACATTGTACTCTATGATGGGTCTGATGAGTGACGAGTAGAGGGGCACTATAACCTCTTTATTTCTAGATGCGAACCCCGTAGTAATTAGATGGGCCACATAGAAGGATTTCCTAACTACTTTGGCAATATGATTGTCAAAGGTGAGATTACTATCTACCTGGGTCCGCTATTAAACATTTTTTAACAGATTAAATTAATTTGGTAATATAGCCGTTGTTAATTCTTTCCACTTGGCAAAATAATTTGGGTTTATCCAGTCTATTGTAGTTTTAAGCACAGATGTTTGTATATATGTTTCTATTTCTAGGAAGTTCAATCCTCCTTGTTTCCAGGGTCTAATGTGATGAGTTAGAACTACTCTATTCTTTTTGGGATGCCATAAGAATTTTATTAAACATGAGTTTATTTCTTTAAGAATGCATCTTTCAGGAATTAACTGTATTGCAAATGCTGCATATAGTATTTTAAGGCAATAAGACCATTTTTATTAATTGCAATCTGTCTTCAAAAGTTAATATAATTTTGTTCCACTTTTCTAATTTTTTTATTGTTTCAATAATGTTTTTATAATTTATTAATATTGTTTCATTTATATTTTTGCATAATACTATTCCTAAATAATTTAGCATAAGTTTTTGTTTTCTTATGATGGATTTATCTGTAACTTGTAGGTCTTTTTTTCTTATTTAAAATATAAATTTTGATTTTGATTTATTAAAGTGTAGACCTGAAATCTTATAAAATTTCTCCATTACTTCTTCTAGTTCTCCTAATGACTCTCTGGAGTTTGATAGGGTTAATAAAATATCATCAGCAAAAAGCATTATTTTAGATATGTACTGGTCATAGACTTCTATTCCTTTTATTCTTGGATTATTGCATATTATTTATGCAAGTATTTCTATAGACAAAGCAAATAAAATAGGAGAAAGGGGGCATCCTTGTTTAGTACCTTTCATTATATGGATAGATTCTGAGTTGAAGGGGACCTAATTTAATGTAGGCTAAGTTATTGATATATATGTTTTTAGTAATAAGATAAAGGGAGGAGGAAATTCAAATAATGCTAAAGTTTTAAATAGATATTCCCATTTGAGGGAATCAAAGACTTTTTCTATGTCTAATCCGATTACAAGTGTTTCTCTATCTTCTTTATTCCCATAATCTATAAGAGTAAGTATCCTTTTAATATTATCATGTATGTCTGTTATATAAAAATCCAGTTTGATCATTATTAATTGTCTCTGAAAGTGGGATTTTCATTATGTTAGCTAGGATTGACATGAATATTTTGTAATCATTATTCAGTAATGATATAGGTCTGTATGAGGTACAAAGGTCTGATGGTTTATTATATTTTAGAATTGGTATTATGAGAGAATATTTCCATGAGGGTGATATTTTTGCTTCTGACTGGACTTCTAGCAAAATTTTATGAAAAAGGGAGATTACTGTTGAAGGGAAGAGTTTGTAAATTTCTGTAATTATGCCATCTATCCCTGGAGCTTTGTTAGATTTACTTTCTTTTATCTTGTCAACAATTTCTTTATAGGATATAGGTTTTTGTTGGTCTAGTTTTATGTTTTCGGGAATTTTTTTTATATTGATAAGATTTGTATCTAAGTTTATTTGGTTGGTATCTAAATCTTCTTTTTTGAAGTGTCCCATATAATGGAATTGAAGTGCTTCAAGGATGTCTCCTATATCTGATACTTTTTTCCCTTTCTTTTCATGATATATGCTACTAAAGTTATTTCCTTTAGATTGTATTTTAATTCTTGTAGATAAGTTATGTAGATATCTGGGGGAGGTGGCTAATAAGTTTATTTTTAATTTTTCCAAGGCTAGAAAAAGTTTTGTGTGTTAGAATTTCATTATTTTTTTATTTAATTCCTCTATTTCTTTTTTGACTTCTGGACAATTCTATTTTTTTTTTTAGATTTTGCTGTCAAGAGTCTGGTTTGCAAGTATAATGATTCAGATTCCCACTCTCTAACTTTGTTTTTCTACCAGCTAAGGGTCTTACCAAATAAATGCGCTTTTAATGAGTCCCAAGCCATGACTCTACTGATTTCTGTTGTATTATTAATTTCAAAAAATAATTGTAGTTCTGATAACACCCAGGGTCTGAATTATTTAATTTCTGTGATATATGATGGAATTCTAGTTGAGAGGATTAAAGGTTTATACTCTATTTGTAGCTTCATTATCAGTAAGTCATGATCTGAGAAGGGGCATGGAACTATTGAGAAGTTGAGGATTTTTGATTGTAAATCTTGAACCACGAATAATTTGTCTATTCTGGTTTGTGTTCCAAATCTATGGTCTTTATGGGAAAATAATACGGATTTATCATCTTTTACTTTAAAAGTGTCCATTAAATGAAATTAATCAATCCATTTTTTTAAGGATTTTGAAATATTTTCTATGTGAAAAGACTTATTGGTGGTTTCAGAAGCTTCTAAGGTACAATTAAAGTCTCCTCCCAGTATAAGATTTCCTTTATAATTGTTGGAAATAAAATCTAGGTGTTTCTTAACCATTCCTGCTCCAATTCCTGGGAACCAGTATAGATTAGCTAAGGTCAATATTCTGTTATTAAATTTAATTATAACAAATGCTAGTAGACATTCTTGGTCTTCATATTTATAAATAACTTTTGGGGTGATTATGTTTTTCTTCCAGAGAATTGATACTCCTTTTGTCTGTGTTCTATAGGAGGATTGAGCTAAGACTGTATAGTCCTTAGGGTTCCAAATAAAGCTATCATTAGTCTTAAAATGCATTTCCTGGAGAAATACTACTTGAGCCTTATTTAGATTTAAATATTTTAGTAAGTTTGATCTTTTATTTGCATTATTTAAGCCATTAGTATTTAATGATAAGAATGTTAAATCCATTTCAAGTTATTGTTGGAAGAAACATTTTGCTTCTTTTTTTATTTTGATTATAGTAGTTATACCATATTCTCTGATAACATTGGATGTTATTTTGTGTGTGTGTGTAAACTTGGGAGTGTAATTTAATGTTCTTTCGTCTTTAAATATAAGTAGGGTAAAATTCTGGTCAGGCTTTAAAAAAAGTGCTTCTAAAAAAATTAATTCTAAAGTATCAAATACAAGTAAATATGAATTTCCCATTAAACATGGAATGAAAGTCATTCCTAATCCAATAGATAAAGATAGATATATTGGATTATCACTCATACCTTTAACCAACAATATCAACTGAGCTCCATATGTTAAAATATTATATGGAGAATTTTCTTAAAAGAGATAGGAAATTCTATATTATTCTATTATTGTTCTATACTATTGTATATATCAGGATGGAATGTTAGTAGTATAAAAAATTATTATGTTGACTTAGAAAACATCCAATATTTAGTTACCCTTAAGAGATCCCAAACATGTCAGATATGTCATTTTGGATAAATTAAATGCAACAGAGGAGCATACACTAAATAAGCCAACAATAAATAGATCATTAATAAAATAATTTGACTAAACGGCCTCTACAGGAGACAATGAGTGATTATGAATGAAATATGAAATATGAATTTACTGTAGGTGTACTGTCTTCCTTTACTTTCCCACTCTTCAGCTCACCAACTTCAACTTACACTTATGAAAAGACATGGCTTATCATTGGTATCCTGACTCTGAGCAGAGGTTCCCTACATTCTAGTGTGCAGTGCTTTTACATATTTATAGATTTACAAAGCAGAGTCTAAGAATGAACTATGATCACCCTGACAATTCCCATCCTGCATAGGGCACCTCATGTTTCCAGAATGGGTAATCATATCAGGTCTAGAATTAATGTGAAGGTACCTATATGGTAATCAAGACTTACCTTAGGTAAGTATTAATCAAATAGTATTTAGAGCATCTTAGAGAGTTCTCGGGGCAGTTAGAATACTCTTGAGCCTCTCCTCCCTTCACCAAAAACAGAGATTTCCCTTCCCTTTCTTTCCCTTGTTTTAAATCAGTACTAATAAAAGAAATTTAGCAAACATAGGTAAACAGAAATAGCATTCAGTAGTCAGTCTTCTACATGACTCGCAATCCATTAAACAAGTCAGTGACTAACATTACTTTAGTAAACATTATAAAGACAAATTAGAAATAATTTCCTAGCTCTTTAAATTTTCTGATAAAGCAAAAAGTTAACAATAAGCTATTTTAACTAAAAGTATAAAGCATTTCAAATTTTCCTTGCATGTATACATTTCTGCTTATATTGTAGTGTCAATAGCTGTCTTTGAAATCTGTACAATACTTCACTTCTTCAAATCATTCCTTTTCCAATTCAGGTTTTGTTTTGTCAACATGGTAACAATATTTCAAGGGCACAATTAATATTTAGACTAATGTTTTAAATAAATAACTTGTCAGTTGCCAGTTGAGTTAGTTTAGAATGTATGGTTAGTGCAAATATAGCATATTGCAAAACTAATATGTATTTTTTCGTGTACTCTAGAGACTGTCATATGCAAGTGACATATATAATGTAGCATATATAGAGCAGATGGCTTATGGATTCAGTTGTTAAAGTAAATTATGCTTATTAATCAGGCAGTTTCATTTAAATTCACAAGTAATTTGGGAACATTTCAGTTGAGTTTCCAGGAATATGTAGTCCAATGTGAATAATTGAGTCCACTTTTCCTCATAAACATATGTCACAATTCATTAAACTAAGCAGAGTCTAACATCTGTCTAATAATCATTATAAAGACAAAAAGTAGTAATTTCCTAGCTCTTCAAACTTTCTGATATCACAAAATGTTGACATTAAGCTATTTTAACTGGAAGACTAAAACATTTCAATACTTCCTTGTGAAGATACATTTTTTTACTTTTACTGTAGTGTCAAGAATTGTCTTTGAAATTTGTGCATTACTTCACTTCTTTTAAGTCATTCATTTTACAGTTCACATTATATTTTGTCAAAATGTCAATAGTATTTCAAGGGCACATTTAATATTTAAACTGATATTTTAAATGAATAGCTATCAGTTGTCAAGTGAGTTTGTACAGAGTGTGAGGTAACTGCAAAAATAACATGTTGCAAAAGTAATATGTATCTTTTATGTGCTCTAGAGACTGTCAGTTTCACGTAACATATAAAATGTAACTTTTACAGTGCAGACAGCTTGTGGAATCAGCAAGTTAAAATTAGTAATTATTTTTAATCAAGCAGCTACATTTCAGTGCACATGTAGTTTGGGAACATTTCAGTTGTGTTTCCAGGAATATGTAATCCTATGAGGATAAATCATAAAATATATACAAATAGTCCTATTATGTATTTATTTTACCTTTGTTAGGTTGTTTTTCATTTTTATAACTAAACATTACATTTTCTTATTATTTGTTATCTGTGAGGCTAAATGCACTTTGCAGATTCACAGTGTCCTTAGAAACTGCAGCAATTGTTTACTGTTGCTATGGCAATGCAAATAGAATGTGAAGAAAGCTTTCACTTCTCTTAACCAACAGTATGTTTCCTTCCTTTTTTTATGTATTTGTTAATACTAAAAGGAAATAATTCAAAGGACATATGTACATGAATGGAACATTTCAGAGTTAATCACGAACATGTCCCCAATCCCAATAAGCATAACTGTGACTATCATTAATCTAATAAATATTGTAATAATTAATTAAGTTCACTATTCCAATTAGTCTATCTTAAAACTAGATTATTTAGACTATTTATCTATGTATAGATAGTGAGTTATTAAATATATACAGACTATATTAGTATAGTAAATAGGAGAGAATTTAGAAAGGGAGACGATGCAGTTAAAATAAATAATGAGAAAAGAGAGAAAGAAAAGAGAAAATTAAGAGAAAATACACATATACTATGTATGTTGATTTACAGTATAAATATTTTATGTGCTATATAACCCTCCTTCTATGAAAGAAAAGTACCCTGTTTTACATACCTGAGGTAATGTGAAAACTCTCATGTGTCATCTATTTTCAAAAAATATAGATAACGATTCCAGTAGTTAAGTTACCTTTGTTTTAAAATTCCGAGCAGTAAATTGGTCCTTTAAAGTAATGTTAAAACAATTCATATCATAGTAGATGCTTTGAGAGATTTGTCTGTAACAGTATCAGTCTTTTGCTTCTTCTTTTTGACGTCTGTCCAGACATTTGTTTCTTTTGTTCTCTTGAGAGAAGGTGACATCCAATCCATATCTTCTGGTGAAGTAATCACATTATTAGTTTTAATAAATGAAGAGGCTTCCTCTAAGTCAATAAAAGTCCTCATCTCGTTGGCATACAGTATTCTTATCTTAGCTGGATATGCAAGTTGTGCCTTGATGTTATTTTGTTTCAGAAACTTTATCATTGGCCACACTTTTTTCCTTTGTTCCATTATTCTAGATGAATAGTCGTTATCAAATCTTATCAGGCTCTGTTTATATTTTAGAGGTGCCTTCCTCCAAGCAGATCTTAAAATCAGTTCCTTGTCCAAGTATGAAAGAAATGTGATAATTATTGACCTAGGAGGAGAGTGTGAGTTAATGGCAGGTTTCCCAAGAGCTCTGTGTGCTCTTTCAATGCCAAAGGAAAGTCCTTATTTTAAATTTAAAAAGTCAGGGGTCCAGCTTGATAAAAAGGAAATAATATCCTCACCTTCTGTGTTTTCGGGTAATCCGAAAATCCTGATTTTATTTCTCCTCTCCCTATTTTCCAAGTCATCTACTTTATTAACCAAGTTTTTTGTTTAAGAAGCAGTTCTTTCTGTGTTTCCTCTTCCTTAAGTCTGCTTTCTAAGTCATTTAGAGAAACCTCTATTCCTGTTATCCTTGTCTGGTGTTGTAGCATTTCCTTGAGGATGTCAGCCTGTTTTTGACTGCTTGTTTTAAGATTTTCTAGGTTCTCTTTAAAATCATCCATCTTCAAAGACAACTCCTGCAGGGTAGATGCCATCTGTTGCAGTTCCTTCTTTAAGGCAGCATCCTGGTGAGAATTCTTTGAGTTGCTCATTTTAACAAGTGAATATATCTCCAAGCTTTTTGACAGGAAATTATTTGTAAAACTTCACCAAAGTTTCTAATTATGTAAATTAGTCCTTTATCTATAAGATAGAGAAGGAATAGCAGGAGCTTCTTGTAATAAAAAAAATTGTTCATTTAGAAACAAAAAAAAATTAAATATATAATATATACAATATAACATACAATACACACAATATTTTTTTTTAAATTTGGGATTTTTTATAAGTGTAAGCCCCTGCTCGCTCCTCCTCTCTTATTCTTTGATGTTTTATTTTATCTTGTTTCTGATTATTTTATTCTTTATCTATAAGAGTTTATACTTTGAAGGAAAAAAAAATATTTTTTTTCCTGTCTTATTTAACTAGTTATATGGAGCTCTAAAATACTGCTGCTTTCATTTAGCCATTCAGGCTCCACCACCAATGGTCCCTCCTTTTATCAGCTTGCTTAATTATTATACTTGGTTCACTTTTCAGTTTTAACCAAGCTTTATGTTCCTGTTTAGTTAAGTTAAACGTAACTAAATTATCATATATAAATCACACAGCTGGTTCTTACAAATATCATTAAAAGCAGTGATTATAGGCGACCTTACTGGGGCAGAGGTACTAGACCTTCTAAGCACATTATTTGAGTAATTGTTTTTAAAAATTAACTTAAGATTTAAGTTCCAAACAAAGAATTTACGGTCTATAAGAACATCTTCCAAAGAGTCACTACTACAGGGTGTAAAATGTAAACCTTTCCATAGTAAATATATATCATGTTCTGACCAGAACAAAGTTCAATAAATTTACAACAACCTTCTTGTTTACTAGTTTAATCTGCTAAAACAACTCCTTGTCTGTGGCCCGTTGTAGTTTCTTCTGGTGAATTCACCTCTTATTCTTGTTCTTCCTCGAGACACTGTTCGTGTCCGATTCTTCACTCTTTCCAATAACTGCAACAAAATCACAGTCTGTACTGGCCAAAAACCCTCATTTACAACTGGAGGGTTAGAAATGGACCAGCCAATCACATCAGCCTTCTCCACTTCTACAACCCTGTGATTGGTTAAGTTGCCAATAGCAGAAGAAGAGCCAGAAAGAGGGATGTCTAAATTATTATCACTGTTAGTGAGCACTAAGGTTTCAAAAGTATCTAAATCATACATTGAAGCTTTCAAAGCTTGATAATGGGAGTTTTGATCTATTACTTTCTCTTTTTCTTTCCCCTTTGACCAGGAAAAGATATGCCCATTTTGAAAATTGGAAATATCACAAAGTAATTTACATCTCTTAATTTGCTTGAGATGTCTTTCATATTCTGGAAGAAGCTTGAGCATTTTATTATAGGCTTCAATGTTATTTTTAAAATTAGGCAGACTGCAGATCTCACTTTTTAAATTTACAATTGTTTCATGCAGATCTTTTTCTATATCATGAAAAAAAATTCATTCATTAGCTGCATATAGTCTAAACATAGTTTCAGGTTAAGTTGTTGCCATTTTTTTAACAGAACTGGATATGTATTCCCATAAGTAGGCATCTTTAAAATCCTAAGTCCTCTGGGAACAATTCACAATTTCAAATATGCCAGAAACTCATTCTCTGCCACTGTTGATGCTTAAGAGTTTGGACTTTGTTCTCTAAAAATGATAGTTTTTAATTGAATGCAGCATTATCTAAAGCATTACTCACAGTCTTAGTCACATTCCCAGGTATAATCTGTAGCAATGGATTTGCACATACAGCCAACAACTCATTTAAAGATTGATTCATTCATTCTCCAGCTAAAGCTTCTAACTGTATTTCAGGAACGAAAGGCTGTGTCATATTAACAGCTTCCCAACTCATGATGTAACTTTACAAGCCAAACAAACCACAAAAAGAAGTAAGTACACCATGCAAAAACTGATCAATGGTACAAAGCAATCTATCAAAACAAAAAACCAGGCCAGCAACCTCAGAAAGAAAACTTTAATTCCACAGAGCTTTCAGGTTAAAACCCATCTTCAGTGTGATGAAACAGGTAAGTTGAAGCCCATAATATACAAACTCAAAGATACAGCCAACCAATCCTAAGCATTCATCAATTAAGCTAATAAAAGGTAAAGGAACCTTTAAAGGCATATACTCCTTTTCTAAATAAGATCATACGCTATATCAGAGACACTGGAGATTTTAGTCCAAAACAAGTGATACTAATGCTGAACATTTGTTTGCGACTTTAGACATTGTGTCCTTATTCACAGTAATACCGAATAATTTTGGTATATATGCTGGTGACAGTTTGTCAAAACAGTGATTATACTGTTAGGTTGAAACTATCTGGCTATTACTTGAGACAGTTTTAGAGAATAATGCTTTTTTTTAACAATAACTTTATCACCAGGTATCTGGAGCTACCATGGGCACCCCAGCAGCCAATACATATGCCAATATGGCTTTAGACCATTGGGAAAAAATGCTTGTTTTTGGTAATATGAATGATCTATCTAAGTATGTAGGATTTTATTCTTATTTTGTGGATGATGTGTTTTTAATATGGACAGGAAGTTACGATGACTTAGTTACTTATGTGACTTTTTTAGATACTACTACCACTTTTTTTTTAAATTAAAATGTGCTGTTCAAAGGAGAAGATACGTTTCCTTGACACATGCTTATTTAAAGAAAATAATACAGTGCATACTACTGTTCATAAAAAAGATGGCCAAGCTAATAGACTCTTACATAGGTCACGTATTCATCCACCTCATATTTTAAAAGTATAGTTACAAGCCAATATTTAAGGTATAGTAGGCTTAACACCAGTGAAGAAGTTTATCATAGACAGACAAAATCTATAAAGATTTTAGAGAAAGGAATTATGAAGAAAGCCTTCTAAGTAAAATAAGTACTATTGTGGAGAAGGAAAGAGAAGGTAGAGCTAGACCTTATTTTAAATATAATACATCAAATATCAGTGTTCAGTGAGATAGTGTAACATCTAACCATGTAAGTTTAAGCTATATAACAAGATTAAATAGATCTGTGACTAGGTGTTAAAATGGAGAAATTGACTCTTTTTTACAGTTAAAAGAACTTAAGGGGCAATTGCTTCTTAATGCAGAAATGGCACCAGGTCTAAATGGGAATATTAACAATCAATGTGCTTTGAGATGGTTATCTGAACCAATCCCACACTTTTCATTCCTGGTTTAAGTGTTACTGTTCAGTTAATGAATACTGCATTTTAACGCCTAGTCACAGATCTATTTAATGAAAAACAAGTACTGGCTATTTCCATGGTGTTTCAAATGCTCTGTCTTTTTATTGGGTTACAGTTCTTGCTACCTTTGTAATTTTCACTATTTAATGGCATCATTTTCATTTTATCTACATTCTGTTGACATTCTAGTGACCAATAAAGAATGAAAGCGTTAAATATCAGTTTGGCCTCCGTTTATTTTTCCATTTGCCCTTGAAGTTTACTTAGATGTATGGGGTAAATATGCCATCCAGGAAGCAGGAATCAGGGCATGCAGGACTAGTGTAATGTGCAGAAATGTACTCGGTTAGTAACCGAGTACAGTACTGCAAACTCCAAAACGGAGCTATGACAGATCCAAATAAAGGCTGCATATCATTGAGGAAGCATGCCAATGGCCAAGTAGAAGGCCATTGGCATTGCAAACAAAGACAAATGTAGAAAATACAACTTTTATGATATGTCTACTGATCACGTCCATTGAAACATAGGGCAGCGGCACACAAATGGGACCGGTGGGGAAATAATAAGAAAATAAACCTAAAAAAAAACAGTTTAACTAAAATCAGTATTCCACCATGCAAGTCAATAGCAGGCAAAAGACAACCTGGCCAGTGAGTAGTGGTTGCTAAGGGGGGTGGCACAGTGTGACACATGTAACTATGCATTAGCAGGCAATTCTATGCAAATGAGGAGAAGAATAGTGAATCCTGGTTTTCCCCAGCATGTGAGGCAGGTCCCAACAGTGTATGAGTATGAAAAGCTGAGTGCAAGATTAGGAGGTAGGTGACATCAAGTGTGGGAGTGTCAGGCATACTGTCAGCAGATTGGAGCCCTGTGGCTCAGGGTTGCATCCAGCTTAGCACAGCAAAGCCAGGAGGTGTGTCTAAACCCGCCCAGCATGTATGACAAAGTGTAAGTGGGTGTGCACGCCACGCAATGGGATCTACAGGAAGATAAAGGAAGTGAACCCAGGAAATAGCAGCAGTGTGCACATTGCAGTACACCGATTGCGTGGCATGCCCCTGGGATGAATTAGAAGGGCAGTGGGAAGGGAAAGCAGCAGTAGGAAGTTAATCAAGGGGTACTAGGTTTGCTGCCAGGTGAAATGTATCAGAACCAGCCAATTACACAGGCAGCAGGTCAGCCCAGCCCAGAACACCACTATAAACTATGTAAACACCTACCCCTCTGGTTTTTCCCACACCCTACACCACCGGTGTAAACAAGCAAGGAACTTTTAACACTCACAACAGCAAAATGTTAGAGGCAGCAATAGCTATCATACAACTTGTGGAAGAGGCTGAGGGCGGTGAGGATGGGAATGCTGCCGATCAACCCACAATGAGGAGGCAGAGAAGAGTGTACAGATCCAGGGTAACCTACCAAGGGCTACATGAGCTGGAGATAGTGGAGCGCTATAAGGTGGACAGGGACCTCCTACAGCAGATTGTTGAGCTGTGCTGGCCACTCCTGACACACAGAACTAACAGAGGGAAACCCATCCCAGTGGAAACTAAGGTATGTGTAGGCCGAAGAATACTAGCTACAGGCACCCTCCAAAGGCCAACTGGGGATATGATGGGGGTCTCACAGGCATCAGCATCCAGGGTACTCCACCAGTTCCTGGATGCCATGGCAGCACATGTCTATAAGCATGTTTATTTCCCCCTCACCCATGAGGCATTGGCTAGCAGTATGCGTCTCTTCCAGCAAATAGCAGAATACCCTGAGGTATTGGGTGCAATAAACTGCACACACATATGCATCAAAGCACCACTTGGTGCAGGGTGGGGTCTACATCAACCACAAGGGCTTCACCTCCATCAACTTCCAGGTCGTGTGTGATGCCCAGGGCATAATACTGAACATGTGTGCTGGCTGCCCTGGAAGTTATCACGATTCCCACATCTGGCATCTGACAGGCTGTACCAGAAATTTGCCAATGGGGACATCCCACACAGTCACTTAATGGGGGATGCTGGATACGCACTGAAGCCGTGGCTGATGACACCCATCAGAAATGCGCACACACCCGAACAAGAAATCTATAATGAGGCACATGCACAAACAAGAATCATAATAAAGCATGTGTTTGGGATGCTCAAGTCATAGTTCCGGTATCTGGACACATCCAGTGGAGCCTTGCAGTACTCACTAACTACATGTACCCAAATCGTCCTTGTATATGCCATGCTACACAATATGACCCTGCAGAAACAGCTGCAGCAGGAGCAGCAAGGGGCAGGGTCACATAGCCCCCCCAATGCCAAGGCCCGCACAGGCACAGAGTGACTCGGAGGAGGAACAACATGAGCCTGCCCCAGTAGGCAGAAGGAGGCATGCCCAGTATGCCTTGGCCCTGGCAAAGAGGCAACGCATAGCACATACACTGACATGGGAGGGACCCAGGGAATAGCACCTCTCTGACTCTCACATACAGTAAAGGGGATGCCAAACATTACAGTACGTCTGCCTAACCATGTGTAGGCAGTGTACTATATGCATCCAAGATAGATAGCCCTGCAGCACCACCCACAATACTGGGACAGTCACACATGCCAGTCAGAAGGGGGGGTCACATAGCCAACAACAGTCACAGCCAGCAGGACAGGTGTAGACAAACACAAACAAATGCCATACTATGGCCTCTGAATGACAGGTATAGGTGACCCTCACCCAGGCCTACACAGACAGACTACAGCAGGCCAGGTAGTGGGATGTCAGTTGTGATGGCTAGGAAGTCAGAAACTAATGTGTATGCAATCAAAAGATAAGAACGATAGTACAGCTGTATGGCATAGCTAGCATGATGGGTAAGACTACTGACTGAAATGGACTACAGGACATACCAGTACAGTCCTAGCAAATGTGTACAACTGTCAGGTGTGCCCCCCACCCTACATAGAAATATAGTAACAGTCAGGAGCACCCCCCCAATCCTGTATACAAACATAGAAATAGTCAGACGTACCCCCCACTATGCAGACATGTTGCAACAGTCAATGCCAAATGATCTGTGGATACCCTGCAGACACAACATGCTACCTGTCGGTGTACAACACAAAGGTCAGCTGTGCAGTACAAACCACCGGACATGCTCCACACATGTATAACAGATAGCCTTACTGGGCATGCTCACACACTTAGAGAAATGAAGGCAATGTCAGTCATCAACATACTGAAAAGTCATACTGGGCATGCTCACACACTTAAACACATGAAGGCCATGTATGCAAACACCAGTGGACCAGACATATCCAGTGGTTGCAATAGTTATTGCAGACACATGTCAGTATGCACCACTCATGCCTTGCACACACAGTGGATAGGAATACAAACATATATGTCAAGACAACACACCATAATATGCCAAAGGTAGATGGATATAGATGTGTGAAAGAGGGTGACCATGACAAGGAGCCATCCATGCCTGTTCCACGTAGCACACAGCCAAAGGGCCCCAAACACATCAGGTGCAGATGCCACACACTGCAGTTACTAGTGACCAGTACCTGTCAGCACCACAGACTATGTGGTCCACGTTCCAGCTGCACAACATGGCTGTACAAGGTTATAGTCAGCTAGTTGCCCTATACACACACCTGTGACATATGACCCCATGTGTGGCTGCCTGTGGTGTGTCACCCCTACATGAATGGTGTATGTGCCATGCACACACTGGTCACCCCATAGCGGTACCCTGACAAACCTGCTGAGGTTATCCAATGTGAAATACACCTTTGGGAGAGTTGAAGGCCAGTAATCTCTGTGGCATGTCCCATAACTGTGTACTGCTGTAGTGTGGCAAACTAGTTAGGTAGGAGTTCTAACCCCAGCTGTGGCAACTGTGAGTGTTTAAGTCTGTGCGTGCGTATGTGTGCATGTCTGTCTATCACTGATTGTGTAGAGAGAAATGCTTTTAGGTACTCACACCCCTTACATTTCACATACCCAACTTTGGCAAGGCTGCTGATGTCACCCACCTAGAAATTCTCCCCTAGGAAAGCTGTAGCCCAGTAATCCAGTAATCCCCATAGCGCATGCTGTAACTGTGTACTGCTGTAGTGTGAGAATGTAGATAGGTAGGTGGTCAAACCCCAGACGTGGTAACTGTGCATGTGTGAGTCTGTGTATGCATATGTGTGCGTGTCTGTCTGTCACTGACTGTGTAGACAGCAATGCTTTTTAGGCTACTCACACCCCTTACAAGTTGAATACCCTCCTTTGGCAAGGCTGCTGATGTCACATAACTTGAAATACACCTCTGGGACAATCGTGGCCCAGTAATCTCTGTAGCACTTCCTGTAACATCGTATGGCCATAGTGTGATTAAAGAGTTAATTGGGAATTCTAGCCCCCAATCTGCCAACTGTGTGTGTATGCATGCATGTCTGATTGTGTAGAGAGCAATGCTTTTAGGTTACTCGCACCCCTTAAATTTCACATACCCAACTTTGGCAATGCTGCTGATGTAACCCACCTAGAAATACTCCCCTGGAAAAACTGTAGCTCAGTAATCTCTGTAGCGCATGCTGTAACTGTGTACTGCTGTAGTGTGATAATGTAGTTAGGTAGGAGGTCAGACCCCAGATATGGCAACTGTGCATGTGTGAGTCTGTGTGTGCATATGTGTGCATGTCTGTCTGTCACTGGCTGTGTAGAGAGTAATGCTGTTTAGTCTACTCACACCCCTTACAATTCGAATACCCACATTTGGCAAGGCTGCTGATGTTACGCAACTTGAAATACACCTCTAGGACAATTATAGCCCAGTAATGCCCATAGCATGTCCCATAACATAGTATGGCTATAGTGTGATTAAGGAGTTAGTTGAGAGTTCTAGCCCCAACCTGCCAACTGTGTGTGTATGCGTGCATGTCTGACTGTTTAGAGAGCAATGCTTTTAGGGTACTCACACCCCTTACATTTCACATACCCAACTATGGCAAGGCTGAAGATGTCACCCACCTAGAAATACTCCCCTGGGAAAGCTGTAGCCCAGTAATCTCCATAGTGCATGCTGTGACTGTGTACTTTGTAGTGTGATAATGTAGTTAGGTAGGCGGTCAAACCCCAGACGTGTCAACTGTGCATGTGTGCATATGTGTACATGTCTGTCTGTCACTGACTGTGTAGACAGCAATGCTTTTTAGGCTACTCACACCCCTTACAAGTCAAATACCCTCCTTTGGCAAAGCTGCTGATGTCACACAAATTGAAATACACCTCTGGGATGATCATAGCCCAGTAATCTCCATAGCAAATCCTGTAACATTGTATGGCCGTAGTGTGATTAAGGATTTAGTTGGGAGTTCTAGCCCCTAACCTGCCAACTGTGTGTGTATGCGTGCATGTCTGACTGTGTAGACAGGAATGCTTTTAGGGTACTCACACCCCTTACATTTCACATACCCAACGTTGGCAAGGCTGCTGATGTAACCCACCTAGAAATACTCCCCTGGAAAATCTGTAGCCTAGTAATCTCTGTAGCGCATGCTGTAACTGTGTACTGCTGTAGTGTGATAATGTAGTTAGGTAGGAGGTCAAACACCAGACGTGGCAACTGTGCGTGTGTGAGTCTTTGTGTGCGTATGTGTGCATGTCTGTCTGTCACTGATTGTGCAGAGAGCAATGCTTTTTAGGATACTCACACCCCTTACAATTCAAATAACCACCTTTGGCAAGGCTGTTGATGTCACACAACTTGAAATACACCTCTGGGAAGGTTGTAGACCAGTAATCACTGTACCACATCCTGTAACTGCATACTGCTGTATTGTGAATTAGAAGCGTGGTTGGGTTCCATCCCCACACATGGCAGTTCTGGATGTATTGTGTGTGTCACTGTCTGTGTAGGGAGCAATGCATTTTAGGCTAGTCTCTTGCAGTCATTTCAAAGCCCTACTTTGGAAATCCTGCTGATGTCAGTCAGTGTGAAATATACATTTGGGCAAGGGCTACTCCAATAATATCCATAGCACGTACTATAACTGCATAGTGCTGTAGTGTAATACACTAGTTAGGTAGGGGTTCTACTCCCAAACATGACAAGTGTGTGTGTGTGTGTGTGTGTGTGTGTGTGTGTGTGTGTGTGTGTGTGTGTGTGTGTGTGTGTGTGAGTATGTGTTTGTAACCCATATCCTGTGTAGAGGTGGTTGTGACTGTGTGACACCTGTGGCCAATGTGGAGTGGGTTTTGCATATTTCATATATGGTGGCCATACTATATATCACAATGTCCACTGTACAGGGATAACACATGTGATATGGCTGAGAGGCCGGGGTGCAGAACCATACCCAGACATGTGACATCAAGGTCAGGCAATCACAGTTAGCAACCCCAGTATTACCCAGAGCACACTCTCATCCCATGTGTCATACACACACACATGCCTAGGTAACAGCCAATATGTGGGTAGTACACTGCATATTGGCCACTGATAGTAACTATGGAGTGACAATGGTGGGCCACAGAGGGCATGACACCCAGTCCATCTGTCCAATATGCACATACATGCAGACAGTGCACCTCCTCCATGTTCCCCAATGGACAACTGCACCACCTGTGGTGCCATCACATGTGACCTACAACGGACATGTCATGCCTGACAACATGCCTGTATGGACAGATGCCACTGACACCAAGGAATGCTGCTAGCATGCACACCATGTAGGTGCAGGGTAAAGCTGCTGGCAATTACCAGCTCCCACCACAGGTGGCTAGGACTGGAAAATCTGATGATAGTCTGTGTTCACAAAATGGGCCGGACACCGCAGGTACAGTTCCACATATCACTGTACATGCATGTGGGAGGTGTGCACATCCCAGATGCCGTCCATGTCATGGATGAAAGAACACAGACATGATAAGCGAAGCACAGCATTGCCCACACATAGTAGTCACCCAGGCGATTGGATGGGAGATACAATACCCGCCTGTCTGGACAAATGCAGACACTACATCCCTGAGCCACAATGCAGACCATCGTCATGTGGCCTGATGCCAAGGCAGACCCATCACCTAGCCTTGGACAGCCATCTGGTGCAGTCGAACACCACACACCTGTGCAGACATGCACCCATGCATGTCAGTAGTAGCACCCTGCGTGTTTGTTTGTGTGTTGCATGATGTGGATGTTCACATCCACACTCCCTACGACCCCCATGGGCATACTGCAGCATGCTGTCTGATGTCAAACACCTTCCCATACCCTTCGCCCGTACAGCCCCATATGACCTGTGTGGTGCATGGGATGCCTGCACAGTGATGTGATGTGGCAATCCCACAACCAATGAGTTGCACACCTGGCCTTGCCACGTGTATCAATGTGTGTGTGTCCTTGTGAGTGTGTGGCCGTGTTGACACTGGCACCTGTTTATGCTGACAAGCACATGTATGTCACCTACCGTACAGCTACTGTATCCCTGTTGCAGATGCCACTCACCATCACATATATGTTCTGAGTGCTCCACAACAGGTGGCGCATCCAATAATTGTAGATAACTGTGCTAGCACTACATAGTTGTCAGGGGTTTAATACCCTATGCTGCTAGGTGTGTGACACAACCATACTTCAGTTTTACCCTCCCACCCCTCCCTAACATGTATTAACCTCTGTCTGTGTCCCCCACCCTCTCTCAGGTGAACGTGGAGACCTACACCTGCTTTGCTTAGGCAGCTGCATGTGTAATGTAAGTAATGTTCATGATCAGCTGATGGCCTCAGCAAGAATCACAGCCCTCCCCTAGCTGATTGCATATGAAACAGCTGTGGTAACCTACCCATAGCCAATTGTATAGAAACACACTCCAATACCTAGGTGGTGTTTGCCCTTTTCACCCACTGTGAGCAGGAACTAGATCTGTCATGTGCCAAACAGCATCTCAGATGGATTGCGGTGTACCTCTAACAACATACACTGTGGAAACAGTACAAAAATCAGGAGGTGGATGTGCCTGCCCTCACTACAGAATGTAAGTGCCGCTATACTGCATTTGGAGTAATGTTGCTTTCACAGTGTTTGTGTGGATATGGCTGTTGTACATGCCTCAATACCTGTCATGTCAGGTCCATGTTGATGGGGAATCTCCATCTGCAAGGTCATCTGCAGCCTGAGCAGTGTTGTGTCTGTGGTTGCATGTGTCACCCACGGAGCATCTAGCTGTTGACTGCTGAAGGTAGTGTGAGGATTGCAGTCAGTAGATGGAGAAAGCTGTGGTAGTCACAGACATCATATTCCTCAAAGGACATATGTTGCAACAACCTTGTAACAACAGTAAATGTATATGGTTATCATAGCAACATATCAATATTGGCCCTATGTATATTGGCTGCTCCCAGCCACACCTCTGTCAACCTTTGTACATATGTCATGCATGAAGTGGTGCATATGTGCTGTACACCATAATTTGTGGCATCATATCTGAGAACAAGCCACTGATATATCTGACTGCTACACATGTTATGTACAGTAGGGGTTACATTACATTACATGCACATTCTGTGGATGTTCGTACAGTACTGAGGTCTGTATACCTATGGTGAATGTTGACAGTGTGTGTAGTGTTGATATGTACCTTAGCCTGTGTAGAGACTGTGGTAAATGACATTGTTCTAGTTCCCCTACTATCAGATGTTACATGCTGCCCCACTGAATGGTACTGTAGTGGCGTACATGTTTGTAGGGCCATAAACATGTATCTCATACCACAGACAGCCACCAGACCAAACTGTGTAGCAGGCCAGTATATTTAGGGTCAGTCTGTGAGTGGCACATATGAGGATGGGCACATAGTCCATATACTGTAATATCATGCTTGCTAACCGTATGTGGCTGTGGCTGTGTTCACATTGGTTGTGGATATGCACTGTAATACAGGTGTATCTTACCCTGTGCAGTGACATGCCTGTGGAGCCTGCTTTATAGGTACATGTGCATTCCCCTTGGGAAGTGTAGGCCAGTGTTGAGCCAGTCTGCCTGCAGCCTGCACAGTGCATTGTGACATGCCTAGCAGTTGAGTGTACCTACCCAGTGGGATGTCATGTGCAGATACTAGCCAGATGTCTTGCTCCTAGAGCTCCCCTAACAGTCATGTATGTCAGACAGGGCAGTGGGATGCAGTGCAGATGTATGTCAATACCTATTGTGTAGTATGTGGCCATGGCACCCCTGTACCAGCGGTCATACTGTTACAGGCCAGGCAGGGGTGTGTGAATGCATGACCTATGGTGGACATTATATACCAGTTGCTATGTGCTATACCTATCTACATGGCCTTCCACATCCATATTGTCAGGCATGGTACACATGTGTAGCACTAAGAGCTTATGTGTATATCTCTGGACTGTATAGACTGTGTCAGACCCCCACATATATTGGCCAATATCTCTAATGCAGTCCACAGTGGCATTACTTGCTAGCAGCGGTACTGTACACTGATGTCCTTTGGATATCATTCAGTAACCAATGGCACACATGTTATGAGCAGATGTGACCTGCCACACACACCATGTCTGTGAAGACAATCCCAATGACAGTAGCAATAGTCTACTATTATACCTGCTATAGATACCTGACATCCCCTGCAACTATGACATTGGGAACATATGGGCTGGGGTTGGCCTACACTTCATGTCCAGGAACTATGGTGGGAATATCTGTACATATACATATCCAGATAGCCAGATATATGATTACACATGTGTACTACACCCAATTAACACTGTCATGAAAACCACCCACTATAGATTCCCACATCATGTGTGCGCGGTCCCGTTACATCTCCTGTGTGATGGGCATCCATCCTGTATGTGGGCAGCAGTGCTACCGACAGCATGTAGCAATACCCCATACAGGAGAACTGGCACACTCAGGGCAGACACATATTTGTAGGAGGATCAAGACGTAGACAAACTGCGAGTGGGGTTGTGTTATGCTTTGTACAGTACTGGTGTTACAGGGTGTGGGTGTTCATACTAGCTTGCCATGGAATGCAGGCCATCTGCATAGCACACAATTGTGGGCCTACCCTCATGCCAGCTGGAGCTGTGCCTATCATGTCTTGTCTGTTCATCACACAGGTCTTGTGTCAGATAATACACTAGCAGTGTGTGTGTTGCATGTTACCGGTACAAGGCTACATCCATGGCTGTCCATACCAGCAAATCCCTGACCAAGGGTATGTTACAGACTATCCTGTAACACCTGCACCTTGTGTAGGTTATGGCAACAGTTATATTCCAGCCTCTGTCCATCACCTACATACTAAGCTGTGCACATATGTCATGATGTCAGTGGTTGATCCATAGTGGGCTGGGAGTATAACACACTGCCATGTCTGCCATCAGTCCACTGCCACTGTAACAATCACACACATATGGTGGGGCTGGGGCCATATATGTCTGGTGTGCACTCATGCACTGCAGAGCCCAGTGTATGTAATAGTGGTATATGGCCCTGTATTATTGAGTCTAAGGGGGAGCGCCAGAAAAGACCTAGGCTGCTACAAAATGTGGGGGTATCAGGGCTGAGCTGCCTTAAGGTATTTGGATGTACAGTACCATATACTTCACCTATATACACATTACTGACATGGATCTGGGTACTGCAGGACTACTGTCCCCTGCATACAAACTGTTCTGTGTGTTGGTGCACTCGTGATGGTGTCCGTTATGCCATGCAATGTAGCAGTTACAATCCATGTGGTCATAAGACATCTATACCAACTACTGTGTTTGTACAGTGTGTAGATAAAGGCTGCTGAACTACCCACCTGGAGTACATACTGTTGATTGTTAGGTATCCTGTGGTCCAGTGTGTCTTTCCTATTGTACAATGTGAATGGCTTGGCCTGGACAGCAACAGCTGTGAACCTTTCCAGCCTACTGTATGACTGTAACTGGTCCACTGTAGCATCACTCTGTTGATATAGTTGTCAGTGTCTGAACAGCTATATGGCATTGCATGTAGAATTGTATTAGTACATGATGAAAGGTTTCCATGTCTGCAAACCTGTGGGTGTTGTTTCACCTATGACCTCTCTGTGGGTGTATGTTACAGGCAATGATTGTCATTTGTATGGGTGGCACATACAGTGTCCAGTCATTCAGGGGTCATCTGTAGGCATAGGGCTGTTCCATATTGTGTGCACGTACCACTTATGTATCGTACTGTACATATAACAGCGTATGTATGTATGTGTAGTCACATGTATATGTGTATATATATATATATATATTTATAAATATGTATACCTGTATCTGCATATCTGTGTCTTTGTATATGAAGCCTGGTAATGTTGATGGCTTCCACATAATACATTCCCCATGGGAGCCAGACTATACTGCATGATATTTTACCAATAACAGCCTGACATCATACAGGTGGGATGTAGTACAGGTATCATTGTGTGCCCATATTGCCACTGGCCCTGGTTATGGTATCTCCAACACTTGGTAGTGTATTGCAGAGCAGACGTGTTTTGCTGGGGGATGCCTATTTGTGTATAGTGTGTGGTGCCTCTCAACCCCATTAACATAACATGTAGCCTGTTACACTCCGCTCCCTAAATGCTACATGTGCCTTGCGGTACCAGCACAACAGTGTTGCACCAATGGGTCGGTAGGCATGGGAATCCCATTGAGGTCTGCCACATGTGTGTATGTGTGCATGTGTGCATATCTGTAGGGTACACCAGTCTGAGTCCACATACTCCTATTATGATACACATTGCCACACAGTATTACGGATATTGTTGTTGTCGCCCATAGGTGTGGCAATGCAATGCAACACCCTACTATGCCTGTGACATGTGCTTCACATGAATATCCATGTGGTACCACTGTTGTGATATGCAATGGGTTGTTTTTGCATCATGGCCAATGTGTGCTAGTGGGTATGTCAGAGTATCAAGGTGGGTTCTAGTGTGTACAATATCCAGTGGGGGATGTGGGTGCTGTGTACACTGTCTTTACACCATGGTACACCTGGTATATGGCCCACATACCACTCTCATTTTTTGTTTCATCTGATGAAGTCTTGCTTCCAAGACAAAAGCACTTATTTTAATTTCATTAAAGTGTTTGCACCTGATGACAGTGGATTTCCGTTTGTGACAGTTTGCTGAGTTACTACAATTATCTGTAATTTTTTGCCTTTTGTTTTATTGGTACCACTCTCAGGTGGCCATTGTCAACAACACCCATACAGGTAACAGATAACAGGTTACAGCCCAGTTAGACATGTGCTGTGTGCAGCCTACCTGTAACACACTGGACACATGGACTGTTAGTGAGCAACTATACAACCAGGTCTCTAAGATGTGTGTCTACCTGTTATGTGTCAGTCAATGTGTATATGATGGCATGACACACTATGTATTCACCATATACAAACATTACATCCCCCATTACCATAATGCACGTGTCTGTGGATGGTCTGCATGTAGCATGTGACCTGGTACACACCTCAGAATACAGATGGTGTCATGTGTGCAATGACAGCCACACAGTTCAGTAGCACTACATACCCAGGTTGGGGTCTAGACACAGTTTCGCCAAGGAAGGATGTGTGTATATGTGGATGGGTTGACATAAGGGTGCATATTATACCTGTACCAGCAGGCCACTGGTCATGTTTGCACGGCCAATAACTGTTATACATACCTGTGGCATGTGTGCAACTGTAAACTACATATGTCACGGCCATGGTGTCACCACACTGACATACCCTGTGGAATATGACTGTGGACCATCCTCCTGCTAACACATGTATGCCTACAGCACAAATGGATGACAGTATGGGTATATCAATTGGTGTTACCAACAGCTGAGATGCATCATAGCTGCATGGCTACACTACCTAACATGTAAGCAGTACACATTACCCCTGACTACATTCTACACTGCAGTACATTGTGGCACTCTATCACAGTCATGGTGTGCATCAGAACCATGTTAGCCTGTCCCTGCATCAATGTTATGGATGGCAAGGATGTGGCACAGGTAGCATCATATGCACAGGGTGTGTTGCAGGTGTGACAGAGGCCGAGGGTGGTCCAAACATATGTCAGCATGTCTGTGGGTGAGGGGTGTGGTTCCTTGATTGGGGCGTGGTGATGTGGTGTGTGTCGGTATGGTGTCACCCTAGGTGTGGTTGCATAGTGTGTGGATATGAATGCACACAGTTCCGCCATGTGGCTGCCCTATACAGGTAATGTTGGATAGCTGCAGACCATACCTGGCAGGGTGTGCAGTTCAGTGCCTTCAACCATGGACATGCTGACTGTGCCTGCCAGGGGTTCCATGAGCACATGCAGGTACAGACCTTGAGGTACTACTCTCCCTTGATGATGACATATGTCCGCTGGAACCATGTCCCTCCTGGGCCTGGCCAGGGCCAAGTGCAGGAGGCCTGCTGTGGTGTGGTGAGAACAGCAGCCCCTGTGGTGTGCTGGGGCTGGTACTGCCACTAAGGGAGCGGCTGTGCATCCTGGCACGTCCACGTTGACCGCCAGCTGCTGGTGTCTCTGGTCTACATCCACGTGGACATTGCACCACTCCCACCACATGTTCTAGCACAGACATACCACGTTCGAGGAGGCCATCCATCTCACCCCACCATCTATCCATGACCTCAGTATATTCATGGAAGGCACCAGTGAGTTCATGGAGATTGCCACTTACAGCTGTGAAAGCAGACCTCTGCAGCCTCAGGACCTGTCTGGAGTGCATTTCCATATATGCCTGTGCCTCCATCATAGCCTGAAACATGATCCTGGTGGTACAGGTTGTGGTGCATCTGCCAGGGGCATGATGACCTGCGGTCCTCCCCGGAGCCCCACGGTACATCTGCCACTGTGGTGGCCTTCCAGACATCCAGCTATGCCGACTGTGACCCTACACAGTTGGCATAGACACCACACTTTCCTGGTCATTGCCACCAAGCGCCAACTGTCCCTCTGCTATGGCCACATGTGATGGGTTTGTAGGGGCACTGTAACTGTGTGTGGGCTTGGGGTGGCTAGGAGGGTGATGACACATGTTGGCGCAGTGTCGGCCTCTGACAACCCCACCTGTGCCTCACCTGTACCTTCATCATCATTGGTGTCTGTAGGGACACCTACCTCAGTGTGTATGCAAGAGGGACGCTGAGACACCTCGCCACCTGTGGGGGAAACAAATACACATGTTAATACCTGTACAGCAGTGCATAACAGTACACACACTCACACACACTCACACTGACAGCCACCTTACTACCTCACCTTCCCTGAGTTTACAGACAGTCCCACAGTCAGTTACATATGTTCCCCATCCTGCATGGCACTTGCTAATATATATGCATCCCTACAACCAATTAACATATCATTCCTCTCCATGCCTACATGTGTGGTTACCACACCTGACCTGTTACTCCATTGCTTCCCTGACCTGGGTGGAGTAGGTTGTACATGGCCTCACTGCTGTCACCCTGTATTACCCTAAGTATGGGCAATAATGGTGTATGAGGCCCCTATATAGTTGGGGCTGCTACATTCACTACATACGTCACATACCAGAGCCTCATACTACAGTCTTGCTAAGTCAATGCCACATCTACTGCACAAGTGACCCATCATGCAGACAACAGTACTACCTGGATACACTCACTGATGTGCTGTGGTAATTCCACATTGCATTTGTAGTGCTGCATATGTGGGTAGCTTGTTACCTATCTGCTGCTGGCAATATGATGTGTATACCTGGTATGTACTGCACCTCCCAATGCATGCTCCATGCTAGAGACCTTGTTATGCTATCAGCTGTCCTGTGTTCACATACCTGACAGGCTGTCCTGGTGTCCCATGTCTCACTCCATGTGCAGCACAATCCCATGGGGAAGTACCGCCATGTGGTCAATCCCACTATCGCCTGTGCATACATGGACACACACACACGCGCACACACACACACACACACACACACACACACACACACACACACACACACACACACACACACCTGACATGCATCATTCACTCTCCACTAGATTGCACTTACAAACACAACCGAGACACACACACTCACTACATGTGGAGTTGCACAACATTTGTACACACAGTCCTCCCATTAGCCTTCTGTCAACATGCATTACATATGGAGCTCAACAGCATGCAGTGCAACTATAGTGACATCATGCTAGTGGCAGTATACATGTGTGAGGCATGGGCTTTATTGGTAGGTGATGGCCCTTCCCCGTGTTAACACTGCACCCATGAGCAAAGTGTTACTGTGGACCTGTTCTGCACCCTGCCTTTTACTGTGCACCATACCTTGCAGGTGTGGAAACCATTGATACATCTGTAGTACTGTGTCGGTTATGTCAGCTCCAATGCTCACAGCCCCTATGTGTTGCAGCAACACATACCTGGGATGATATGTGAACAGCTATCAGTTGTGGATGCCTGATGTCTGCGTTACAGATCACAACATTAGCAGTGCATGTATGACCAGTACATGACTATTACACTGACAACCAGCGGACCTTACCATGATTGTGACGGGTTGTCCCAGACCTCTGCATGGTTGCAAGGTCTACTCGTGCACATCCCTTGGAGTGCAGACACTGCTGTCACAAGTGCTGTGGGGTCAGGTTACATCTGCAACGTTTACTTAACCTGATTGTGTGCAGCTGCAGCCATGTTGGTGTTGAGTCACACATGTCCCTACTGTAGGCCATGTGTCCTGCCACACGTCACATCCCTGTGGACACATTGCACAATGACAGGATGTTAGTTATCTTTCATGTGTCTGTTGTACCCTTCCGATACCCCAGCATGGTCTCTACTGTGATGCAGTGCATTTCTCAGCAACAAAACGTGAATGTGTACAGCATGCAGTCTGGGTAGGTGTGTTAGACATGTGCATGGGGGATATCCCATAGCTATTACATGCCCAGTTTATCATCATGCATGAACACGAACCATACGCACTGGCTATGGGCTGCTGCCATGGTGGCATCCTGGAGGGACCTACATAGGAGTGAGAGAAAGCTGATGTCAGTGGCCACAACTGTGGCATTCATATCAGGTGAGTGCAGCATTATGTTACATTAACAGTAGAATTACACAATATTACAGCTTATACACCACTGTTTATTACTACTACACAGCAGCAGACTATGTATATGACATCTCAGTTTTGCATGATGTACCTGTACAGATGCAGATGCATACACACAGGTGGGGTACCGATGTGCTCTGGGGCCTTACCTGCATGTTTCTCAGCTGGTGTGTCATTGGCACCGACCTCCAAGATGCGCCCTGTCAGGTGTTGATGCTGCAGGCAGATAGGGGCCACAAGGCTGCTGAGAAGCCCCTCCACACAGGTGAGGGGTGGATGGGTGGGTTGCCTCCCTGTTGCTCCCCATTGCAAGGTGGTCCCCCCTTACAGCAGCTGCACGTCGATGTACATGGTGAAGCAGGTCGGTGCAATGATGCCGGACCTGTTCATAGCTGCGGTTATGCAGTCTGACATCATTGACCCTGTGGACTAGCCCGGTCCTCTCCTGCTGGTCATGGGCTGTCTGGCCAAAAAGCAGTGCGTAGTGCTGTACATGGTGGTCAATAATGATCGCTGTTTCAGTGTCGCTGTATGCAGGAAGACGACTATGCGGCATATTTCCTGGAAGACATAAGGATGGAAACAGGTCTGAGCCACCCATACAGCAGGGTTACCATAGTTCTTAATACACATATATGTCTCCCCCACCATATCAGCTACAGCAAACCGTTCACAGACTGCAATTGTTTAGTCAGCTGCTTACCTACCATTGGGACATATGTTATATTGTACCAAGCTTTGTGCTATGTGTATGTGCCACGCTTTGTGCTATATGTTTGTAGCCATGCTCCCTGTGGGGACATTTATCTTTGCTGGCCTGTTACAGACTATTTCACCTGCATGCCATTGTCAGTGCCACTATATATATGTGTGTGTATAAATATACATCTATGTACATATATGTGTAGATATATTTTGTAAATTGTTGATATACCTATTTCTATATGAGTGTCTGTATCTGTACACATACATGTCACATTCCATATCACACAGATATGTGGAGTGCATACAGACATCTGGTCTGCATTCTGTAACCGTCTGTCATTCACAGCTGCACTGTTCTGCCTTGCTGCAACACAGACAGGTGCCACATGTGAACACAGCCTAACATTGGGGTGGTAACTATGCTGTGAGATTGCTGATACACCTATTACACACCTATGGCATTTGTGCATGCTACATTACACATTCACATGACTGTCCTACAAGTGGTGTGCTCTGACACCCATGTGTCTATCATGACGGCAGTACATCCACCAACAGCTATTGTACCCACTGACATAACATACACAGATATTATGGCTGACATCTTCGTCATTCATTGCTGATCTGCACAGTTGGCAGGTATGTCCCACTGCTTACAGGGACAGACAGTATTGTCCAGAGTAGTTGCTCAGTGGGACATCATTTCAGGGACAACTACAGATGTAACATATTAAACATTCTACATCATATATCCTATTAATCTATACCACATACTACATTAAATTACATACAGTTATGTTTTACACACCTTTTATTGTTTGGACGGGTGTGACACCTTCCCGGTTGTGGCCTATTTTTTTTTATTGTTTTTTTTTTTCCTTTCTTTTTCTTTCTCTCTCTCTCTCTCACTCTCCCTCTCCAGTAGAGCGAATGAGTTGGTTTGAATGGATTTCAGCATGGCTATTGTAGGTGATGCACATGATCAGGTGATGGGCTCTGCACCAATCAGTGTGCAACAGTTGCTGACTGCATGCAGCCTGCTGTGTAGTGATTCTGTTAACCATCATCATGGCAACCCAGTACTATAAATTGCTTACCCATGTGGGCATTGTCCTTTCACCTTTCCAGTATGGAGGACATCCTTACTGTATGTAGGCAGCAGTGTTACAGATGGCAGGTTGCAGTACCTATTACAGCGGGGCTTGCAGACACAGGACAACTACACAATCTGAAGAAGTTCCAGACCTACAAACAGAGTGAGTAGTGTTGTTATGTGCTTTGTATATTGCTGGTCTTGCAGTATTTTCATGTACATAGTAGTTTAGGATGGAATGCAGTCTGTCTGCATAGCTCTCAACAGGGGCCTATCCACATGATGGCCAGTGGATTGTCTCTTTGCTTTTGCCTGTGCACCACACAGGTCTTGTCCTAGATATATCCCTGGCAATCTGTCTGTTGCATGATATCAGTACATAGCTACCTCCAGTTGTGTCCCTGATGTGTTATTCCTGCATAAAGGTATGTTGCAATGAATCCTGTAACACCAGCAATTTGCAGGGTGTGTAACAGCAGTATTACAAGTATGGTCCTGTGTTCTTGCCTCTGTCCTCCACATATATGGCTGGCTTTGTCCTGCTGTGATACGGTTAGGGTTGTTCGGTATTGACCTATCATAATATACTGCTAGCATTCCTGCTATCATCCCAGTCATATCGTGGACTCCCACAACATTTGTTGGTCAGGGTCCATACATGTGTCAAATACATAGACATTATCACAGGTAATAAATGTCCCCCTAGGCCTTTGTCCACAGTTGTACGAATTGACGGGCCTGCCTGGACAGTATAGTATGTTATATATCCGCACTGTCTGTGTCTACTTTTCTGTGTGGGCCTTGCATTCCCCACTGATTAAATAAGTCCAGATCTATGTGCTGTTGGTAATGGCATACATTATTGTAAAATACACCACTAAAGGTTGTCTGTGTATACATATCTGTGTGTCATCTCATGTCCTTTGAATAGTGAGTGGGCTATGTGTAATTCAGTACTCCTATTCAAGTGTAAATGTCATTTAGTAGGTTATATAGCAAAACAATGTTGTTATACCGATTTCACATGGAAAATAGAATGTGCTGCAGTGGGTCTCAAACCGAGAATGCATGCACGTTAGGTGGATGCTCTGCCCACTACACTATTGCTCTTCTGCATACTTTGCATATTTCTACCTTAATGACATACCCATGCTCCCTTTCCCCGTCCCCCGAGCTCCACGTACAAAGCATCCATCCATTCTCCAGATGCTAGCCCTGCCATGCCACACCTCCACACATTTCCCTCTCTGCACGTGTTGGTACTCCTCCATATTACTGTCTCGATGCAACCTTCTGCAGGGTCTTCATCTGTTTAGTCCACGTACATTCGAGCCTTCCCTTCATCCACCTCCGATACTGGTGGAAACATCATTGTGACCCACAAAGTCTGGTGCATTCAGGCAGGGATGGACCTGTTGCTGTGTCACGGGTAGACTTTGCTGGTCTATACTGTTTCTCCCACTGGTAGCATCCTGCCAGGGTTTTGTGAAGCAGTGGTTTGCTCACACACCAGACCAGCCTCATTTCCCACTTCTGCGGATGAAACACACTCCCACGGTGTGCCCTGTTTTACATACCTCTCTTCAGTATTATACAAGACTACTGTTATCGCAGTATGCATGGACAGGCACTGTTCATTGATACTCATAGGCTGCTCAGAATACTGTGGCTGAGCACTGTGTACATGTTTGCTGGTATTAATGTACATACTTACATACATTTCCTATACTGTTGACTGACTGTGCCGGTTGATATGTTTGTGATAAAAGCAGTTGACTGCATATTTGCCATGCCTTCGTGGTTACTCACTTGGACTATAGTGTGCAGGGGGGGGGACCTGGGAGTGCTGATTATGTTGTAAGTAGCCACAATGAGGGCTGTGGGCTATAACATGCCTAAGGTACTGTGGGGGAAGTGTAGGTGGGTATGCACTTGTGTGCACTAGGCTCATACTTGCTGACCTCTGGTTACAGTGTCTTATACTGGGTTGGCCTCCACATTGTTTAACCAGTGTGGGCATTGCTTACTGCCGCCCAAACAGGCGTACTCCTGCTTGCTGCCACATACCCCCATGCTACTTCATGCACATGTCAATTTTATACATGCTTAAGTCAGGTGTACATGTCAGGTATGACTGTTCACGAAGGTCAGTGTAAGGTGAAGTGGGATTCCAGTTTAGCAGTTCTGGATAGCTTACACTCAGGTATTCGGGTTAGGTTTAGTTATGCCATACCTGTGTTGTAGAGTAGATGTGAATAGTGAAAGTGTAGGTGGGTAGGTGGAGGGGGGGACATTTTAACTGTATAATAGGCTGTTCGACTGATTGGTGGGGGAGCAGTAGTGCGGGTTTGTAGGGTGTTGGGATATGTATGCGAGGCAGGACAGGAGGTGTCAGTGTCAGTAACTGGTGTAGGGGTATGGAGTGTTGGGGGGTGGTGGACTTTGCCAGGTGGTTGGGCAGGTGGTGATCCAAGTGTGCTTGAGGTTTCCCTTCATGTGTTATTTCCATGTGTAGTCTGGGACAGCTGCAGTAATACACCTGGGTTGGGGGTTACAGAGTCTGCCAATATAGTTGTGTGGAGGGTGTCACCTACTTGTGACTGTGAATATTACTACGAATGAAACAGGGGTCAATAGGTAAGTGGTGTTATTGGGCCACAGAGAGGGGCTGAGAGTAGGGGACATGTCCAGGGATGTGCAGGACAGCTGACGGGAAGGTCCACAGCTGGCCATTTCTTCTACAGCGACAGCTGTGTATATACCCTGCATTTGGGGGTAGGTCTGGACACTCACACCCCTGGGTGGGGGTGAGTACAGCAATAATACCTTGTGATGCCAATTAGTTCGGCTTACATGCCTACAGTGGGGTGCTGCGACCATGTGATCTTTGGTGTCATTTAGTGGGTTTGCAACGACATATCTGATTATTCTTCCCATTGCCCTGTAAACTAAACATTGCTGCTGTGGGACTTTTACTGGGTGTGGCTGCTCATTAGGTGTCCGGTCTGCCCAATGTACACTATTGCTTACATCCCTGGGGTGGTCCACGTAGAACCGCTCCAGCCAACACCTGCACGCCTAGCCCATAATTACAAACCCATAGTTCCCCACCCGCACCTCCTCTTCGGCACTCATCCTTACTCCGGGTGCAGGTCGGGTCTGACCACACTAGTACACACTGCCCACTCCCCACTTCTCGGGAACAATCACGTATGTTGTCTTGCCTCATGGATCATCAGGCTTCCCCAACCTTGTAGTCCGAGAACATGAGTGCCCTGCCATTAGACATCTGTGTAATGGCTGGAAACCCAAGTATGCATAGAATTTTTGGGTTGTCCCACAAGGGACATTCTTGTCTTTGTTTCAAGATTAGACTTGGCTGGTCTCTCCCACTGGTAGTATCCTGCCTGTAGTCTGGGAACCAGTGGTTTGTTCACCTTTATTGTGTGTTTGTATGTTTCTAGCGGGGGTGATGCTACGTGTTACACGTTTGTTGATTGGACCCCTCATCCTATTTGGCACGGCCTGTGAACATATGTAATTCTTAACTGCTGTATCATATCCTAGCTCTATACATATATATATATATATATATATATATATATATATATATATGTATGTATATATATATATATATATATATATATATATATATATATATATATATATATATATATATATATATATATATATATATATATGTATATATATGTCTATCTATGTATGTATACATTTGTACTACAGAGAGGGGGAGGTATATATCTATATAGTTATGGGTATTTATACAAACACATATACCTCTAAATATTTAGCTACATATCCTGTAATGTTGACTGGTATTGCTGGATACTGTGTTTCATGTGCATACCGGCCAATCTTGTGTGCCGTGTATACTTTGTGATACCTACAACTAAATCCATTAGTGTACACAGAGTCACACGTGACATCTATTGTTAGTACCAGGAATACATTCATCCAATGTGAGACAACCCAAACATTGGGTATTCAACCTTCGTCTACACCCAGGATTACATAGGTACCCCTGGCTATGTGCATGGTCTACGGCATGTGCCATACCTAGGATACTTGGGTCAGGACATTATATGGGATGGGTCCTGAGGCGGGTGGTGGGGGGGAAATGTGTGTTGGTGTGGTAGGGATGGTGGCTGCATGTGTGATGTGGGTGGGGGGAAGCAGAAGTGTGGGTTATGCATGTATAAGTTGGGAATGGCCTGGGTTGGATGGCCCTGTACTGCTCGGCCCGCCTAGTGTGTGGGGGAGAGGGGTATGTGATGTCGACATGTGAAACATAACCAAGGGCTAATTTAATTCCCTAGTTCAATGACACATACAATTCTATGAGCTTGGTAGTGTATTGCAGGCCGGATGTGTTTGGCTGGGTGGGGGGTATGCAAATTCGTACATGATGTATATTGTTTGGGGCCTCTCAGACCCATTAATGGTGCATGTGGACATATATGTTTCTGTTCATCTACCATTGGTATCTACAGATGTCTGGCCATATATATACACACACACACACACATATATATATATATATATATATATATATATATATATATATATATATATATATCTGTAGGTATATATATATTTGCTTACATATTTCTAACTATGTTGGAATATACCTACGGAGATATCTGCATACATATGTCACTTGATGTGTATATGTGGACATATAGATGTTGACATATATATGTGTAGTTGTCGGCATTTGCATATATATCTGTTCATATATTTGTATATATCTCTGGATATTTATGTATATGTATATATATGTGACTACATCTATAGATATGTTGTATCCATTTAGATAGTGATATATTTTCACACACACACCCATCTAGCTGTAGGTATACATTCTCTGTACTGTTGCATGACTGGGCTGGGGTTATGTTTCTGACAACATGCAATTGCTGCATACCTGGCATGGCTTAGCGGTACATTGTTTCGTGTATGGTGTGCATGGTCCTGGGTTCTGGACTTGCAGAAGCTGTTTGTTTTGTTGCTGGGCAGAACACCGGCCATTGGATATGGTGTGCTTAAGGCACTTTCAAGCAGCTGTAAGTGGGTTTCTGGCAGAGTAAGCACTGTTGACTTCTGGTCACAGTGTCTTACACACAGTTAGCTTCTCCTTTGCTTAATCTGTGTCGGCAGTGCTTCACCCCACACAAACGCACTTGCACATGCTTACTAGTGCTTACATATGCTTACTACTGCTTATATGTGCTTACACCTGCTTACTGCTGACTTATTCATTATGGTACTGACTCTTCACATGTGCATTTAATGCAGTACTCCAGTTCACATTTAAATGTTATTTAGTAGGTTATACAGCAATAAAATGTAAATAAATGTTCATATACAGCTTTCACATGGAAAATGGTATGTGCTGCAGTGGGACTCAAACCAGTAATGCCTGCTCGCTAGGCAGATGCTCTGACCACTACACTATTGCTGTGCTGTTTCATTTGCATATATCTTCCTTGTTATCCTCTTCAGCCTTTTAAGCTGCTTTAACCGTAGCTAAGTGATAAGCACCCACGCACCTATGGTTAGCTGTACTCAAAGTTTTAAAAAAAAATAAAGGGGGTTCTTCTTTTTATTTTATGTCCTGTTGCTGTTGTACACATGGGGGACTGTTGGTGGGGATATGCAGACACCTATGAGCAGTCTCGCTCATTTATTTGCACTTTCTGCTGTTCTACTTTGCAGGGGTGTGTTTATTCTGAGAGCTCTGCTCTCAGACACTCCCCTGCACTCGTACACGCTCTGTGTAGGATTAGGAGTTCAGGCAGTGCGCCTTCATTAATATGCATGGCGAGCTGCCGTCCTCCTAAATGGCCGCTTGCGTGCAGGACTAGACTAGTCCTGCATGGAAGATTAGTGAATCTGGGGGACTATCTGTTTTGTTAGTGCTTCTAAGAAAGGAATGTATCCATGTTTAAGTTGTGCAAACTGTAAATATATTATTAAAGACAACATTTTTATACATCCTACTAGTTTTAAGAAATTTATACGCAACTGTTTTGCAACATGTACCACTGAGAATATGGTGTATCTCACTACTTGCTTAGTTTGTCAAGCTTTCTATGTAGGAAATATACTAGAAGGCTAAAAGAGAGAATAACTGAACATATTCCTAAGAGTAGGAGAAATGTGTTAACAAATGCTCTAGCAAAACATGTTATGGAAAATACTGTGAAGCATAGATTTGCTTTTAGAGTGTTACAAGTTGTTTATTTAAGTTAACAGGGGAGGTAATAAAAATAATAAACTGGAACTTGCTGAGTAGAAATGGATTCTAAAGTTAAATGCCAATAAAAGTCCAGGTTTGAATGCTGCTGTGAGCATAAAACCTGTTTTAAAAGAGAAGCAAATGAAACTGTGAATTTTATTCATTGGTTTTTAAGTCTTTTGAGTATATGCCTTTAAAGGTTCCTTTACCTTTTATTAACTTAATTTATGAATGTTTAGGATTTGTTTTAGAACACAAAAGTTCTTTAACCTGAAAGCTCTGTGGAATTAAAGTTTTCTTCCTGACGTTACTGGTCTTTTTTTTTTTTTTTTTGTAAAGCAGAAGGCACTATGTTTCATTTGTTGCTGTCATCTTAAGTCCTAAGAAGAACAAACAAACAACAAAAAAATTATTTCTGTAATACACAATGAGCCCTTGTGTACATTGTAAAACTGAAAATGAATGCATTAGAGAGAGGTTCAATTAACTTTAATGTTGTCCAATATTGTCAATGTATACAACAGTTTGATTTTTTTAAAATAAACAAGAACCAGTCCTGCTCAGATTTGAAGTATGTTACTTAACAGTCCTCAGATAATAGGGAAAAACCTGATTAACGTTAGTTGTGTGCCTTTAGATAAAATTCATTTTGCACTAATAAATACAATCACTTCTTAACCTGGGAACTATGGTCTAAGTGCACGCTAGTGAAATTTAAAAATCCACTGGCCAACAGGTAATACAAAGCTGCACACCAACATATCATCATTTTGATTAAGAAGAATGCTCAACTATTCTAAAGTGTGCATAGTTGGCAAGTTTGAACAGAGGGGAGTACCCCTGGCAAACTGTTAGCCATGTCTTCAGCTTAGGAAAAACAAAGCAATAATCCCAGGAGCAAGACCCCCTGGAAATCAGCTAGTCTTCATGCCTATATGGATTAATAATATTTTCTCTGACTTGTTTTGAGAATCTCTAAAAGCCTGAAGGAAGTCAGGAGGACATCCATTAAATAACATACATGTAAAGGAGTTAACCTTCCCACTCTTTTGCCCTAACACTAATCACTGCTGAAGACACATTTCTCCACAGGAAAACTATATACCTCCCTGCTCAAATGGTCTAAATATGGAGCTATATGCTACTCTTTAAAATCTCTTATACCCTTCCCTCATCAGCATGTTCTGTTCCTTCCAAAGCTGCCAATCTATAAACTTCTATTCTATTTTTTCTAAAATAATAGCTATACACAAGTCAGGGAAATACCATACCCTCCCCCATAATTATAGCCCTATATCCCTTATTAATACAGACATAAAGCTACATGCTAAAGTTCTTACTTTAAGTCTTGAACCAATACTATCTGAAATTAGTCTAGATATTCAGGCTGGATTTATTAAGAAGAGAAGTAGTTTGGATCATATGCACACTCTAATGTTTTATTTCCAACACTTCAAAAACTATCCGGGAAGCTAGTTCTGCATACTTTGTAGACTATAAGAAAGCCCTTATATCAAATGGCCCTGTTTATGGGTAGTGATACTTGTCCTTGACTTCCTTGATGAGTTTATATACTCTGTTAGAGCTTTGTAAAATAGTCTAAAGCAAGTATTCTTACAAATGGTACTCTTTCACCCTCTTTTTCTCTGGAAAGGAGTTGGCAACAAGGTTATCTACTTTCTCCAACACTCTTTTTTTCTGGACATTCAGCCACTAAACAGGTTTCTTCATAGCCTCTCCTTGATATCTGTTTAGACCCTCCATGGCATAGACACCACTACTGTGATGTTTGCTATTAACTGCATCATAGTTAATAAGGTTCCTCTAATTGATATTCCAGTTACTTGCATTGCTGTATAAGTTTGCAAAGCTATCTGGCTTATGAATGTCTGTTACCTGAGCTGTTTCCTGTTAACACAGCTGCTAAAGCCCTGAGTACTGTTACCAGCTCTTTCTCCTTTAGATGGTCTAAACTTTATCTTCAATATTTGGGTATCAGATTCCCTTGTAATATTGAGGAGATGCTTAATATTAACCTCAGGGATGTTGGAGACAAAGCATTTCTTTGAGTCCACTCCTGGCATCATCTTCATCTCTCTTTAAATAGCCACATTGCAACTGTTAAGCTACTGGTTTCTCCTTTGATGTTTTACATTTTTAGGCACCTTCCCACTCTACCCTAAACACCCTGGCTAAAAACACTGACAAAGTTATTGCAAGTCTTCCTTTGGAACAATTGTTGGAAAAGTGTCAGTTATATAATTCAAAATACTCCTACTCTCCTATTTGCCCTTGGAGTTCCTGGCTGTAGCAACAATGCTAAAGCCATTTTCCTGCCTTATCTCTTTTCCTTAAATCACTAAGCATTGCCCATGTTGGGTTTTGATTGAATAAAACATTATGAAAGCATTTTCCCCTTAGACATTAAGTTGGTTTCAGAAATTTCCCTCAGCATCTTAAATCATGGCATGATATCACCTTAATTCATTAAGCTCTTCCATCACTTATTAAAATCCTAGCTCAGCCCAGTATATGGAGATCTGCTATCACCTCTGTGTAACCCACATTATATGTTTGACAGCTCACTAGTTACAGACTCATCATGAAACAGCCCAGGTATGAAATGGTTATCTGACTTAAATTAAGTGGAGGGTAGTTGCACCTTAATCAGCTTTGAAAATTTTCAAATATTATGGGATCTACCTAGATATGAGTTTTGAAAATATCTAACAATCCATTCTATAATTCACAGATCACATTTTCTGCATGTTTTTGGTGTGACCCTCCTACTTATGAGTGTAAAAGCAGACGCCACCCTTCCATTTCACAAGGGGGCCCTTGTAAATATCTATAAACTATTAACATCAGACTTCAGAATAGAGACTCGGAGGTCCATCACCTCATGGCTTTCTTCTGTGTATCCTGACATACCTGATGCATATGCTAATACCTTTTTAAATGCTGTCATGTGTCTCAGAGCATCGCCCTATACTTTTAAGAAACTGATACTCTGTACACATCATGGCTACTGAGACCCTGCAACTGCTGTAAACAGAGGATTGATAAACCAAATCTCCTGTCTAACTTGTGGATAGATTTACTCCTCTGTTGTCCATAACTTTTGGGGCAGCCGTCATGTGATAATCTTTGTACAAGATTACCTTCATTGCTTGGTCATCTCATAGGACAAACTTTGCCATGCTCTAAACCCTTTTTATGTGCTGGTTTTCTTCCTTCCCCTTAGTCATTAACATTATGCAATTTGTATGAGGCTACTTCACTTTTTGACAGCTGTTATAGCGCATATAGCACTTTGACTAGTTTCTCAAGTGCCTGGAGTAACTCCCCAGGAAGGATAGGAGTGGGTATCCACTGCAGGGTCAGCAATGATAGAAACAGGGAAGTGACTCTGACTCATCATTTGAATGACACCTAGTGGAGTCCACCCACGGAGCTTGAGCCTTTGAGCAAATACTGCCAACATACACATTTTAAATCAGTATTACATTATGCATCAGCTAGTAAGGCTAATTGAATTAACAATCGTGAGACAGTCTCAGCAGATGATGATAACTGCATTGGTTAGACTGATCAACAGCTAATACTTCTTTAGATTGGTGTTCAACATTATAGTGCACTGGCAAAAATATCTGCATCTGGCTGCAATACAAAAAGCCTGAAAGAAGAAGGTTAATGCTTGTTATCGGGATGAGGGTTGTGGGTCTTAAATTTACACCAGGAAGCGTATTATGACATTTATTTCCCCTAAGGCAGTTCGGCAGCCATTAATTAGCCAGTGCCAGACTGCATTTAAAACTGCAAAATCATCACTACAGAGATGACTATTGGTAGACTGTTGCAAAAAATGGACATATCTTTAATCTAATCAACAATAACATAAGCAAAGACGTGCAGTGAGGTAGTATGAGTATTTTCATTGTATTTATAAACATTCCATGTCTCATTTTAGTTAGATGAGGTGGTTACTTTGATGATGTGGCTGGGGTCAGTATGTTGGTGCCATCAGCCATCCCTGACTAAATGTATCTTAGCTATTTATTTATTTTTGTTTTACCTTTTGTTGACTTGGTTAGTCCCAGTAGGCCATCAGTTTCTTTTTAGGGAAGTCTTGACCTGGCATTTATATTGGAATGGCAGTAGCATAACAAGGGGTGGATCAAGGGGCAGCCACCCTAGGTGCAAATACTAGGGGATATGATGCTAAATGATCTTCAGTACAGTAATAATCCATATTAATATGCCACTATTGCACTGTGGTCAGAATTGAAAGTGCTTAGAGCTCTGTGTGCAGCATAAACTGTTGAAGCTGCTTGCTGTACTTTAAAAGGAAGAAGTCATTTTTTTTTAGAGCTGAAGCACTTTAATTCTCTGAGTGTGACATAAACCATAGCTGCTACTTGCTACAAATATCGAAAGCAGTCTGTTATAGCTTAAGAGGAAAGAAGATTTGTTTTCTCAATTCTGCAGGAACAGAGGACTTTTTTATTCGTAAGCTTTTAGGGATGCACCAGATGAGGAGATGGCACCAGGTTTCAGAATAACTAGCTACTCCTCTACCCACTGGCACCATCTTTAGATAATCACTGCTGTAAGACTGAGCACTATAAAAAGGACTTTACTATCCAGATTATATTTCACAAATAGTATATAATATTCTATTTCAGCTACCCTCTTTATTAAAGTCAGGTCATATTATACTAATTCATTTAGGTAGAAATATTACCAGGCAAAAATACTTGGTGTTAATATCATGCAGGCCAAACATTCGTTAACCTGAAGGAATATATTGCTGTTTCACAAATAAGTAGGGCAACCTTTCTATTGCAGGCTCAGTATAAAAAGTGACAAATGGCTACTAACACAGATGTTAAGAAACTACTCCTAATCCCCTGTACCTATATCAGTTAAATAACATGAAAATATACTTTGTAACTCTGGCCTAAAGAAAACCATTATTTCTAGTCCTTATAAATAAATAGGAAATATTTTCAAGCCTATGGTAACCAAAACTTGAAATTAGTGGTAACTACATTACAAAATCACATTTCTACAAATATTCAAAATTTTAATGAAAAGTGAAATTCTGGATTGCATGCGTCAGCCTAGATAAGTTATAAGTCTTCTGCCTCAAAAAGCAAGGGAAGCAGTTAAAAATGTCACATTTTTCAGACGTAGAAGTCACAAAATAATTACTAAAGGCAAAACATTTGAGAGTTCTTGTTCTAGTCTTGTGGAGTAGTTTAAGTGAGATTCTGCTGCGAATGACATGCTAGATCTGGGATGTAACACAGAACAGTAATAACTAGTATAAGAGCATATAATGGTAGGACTTAAACACTCTCCAGATTTAACACCACAGTGCATTTTATTTCCTGCATTTATTTTTCTTTTGCCAAATTACATCAAACATGACCTAGTCCAACAGAATTCCCTTTGTAAATATTGTTGTCTGAGGGAGAGTCACTCTTGGACATCTTCAGTGCATTCTACAGGTTTTCCCATCAGGACAGAAAGAGCCATTAAAGCTGATCTAATGCCAAAATGCAGACAATATCTATTCCTCCAGAGGTTTGCAGTTTTGGGGACTGCTTCAGTGATCAGTATTAACAAGTTAAGAAACTACCTTTCCCTAGTGTCAAGAATTATCATAGAGTCATACACTACAAGAATGAAAATCCCAGGGAAGAGCATTGAATAACCACTGCCTTAACTCTGTTAGGTACCATCACAGCTTGCTATACCTCTCTGGGAAAAAGAAAGGTATCTGTTTCTCGAATGGTACTTTAGCTGTAGCCCTTGTACTCATTCATGTATCAGTAAAATGTGCCCTCCTACTTTGTGTATTATTTCTACATATATATATATATATATATATATATATATATATATATATATATGCGTGAGGGGCAATGTATTGTTTTGGTTACTCTAGTTATAAGATGGCATTGTTTGCATTTTGTACTGTTGAGCTACAACTTCAGCTAAAAATTGTAGAGGACTGAGAATGGATAATTTACTGGGGAGGACTCATAGTTACAGTTTTTAATGACATGCTGTGAAATTTATAGTGAGGGAGTTAAGGATATTGGTCAGAGTTTACTTTATGTTAGAGGTATCCAGATGAAATAATCCTTCTCCATTCTTGCAAAACTGACCTAATAAAGGAGATTTAAAGGAAGTGTAAAATAGCTGTTTCTATTGTTGTTGTTTTTTTTTTTGAGTTTCTACATTCTGACACATTTGTTAATTTGGGCTGCACAGCATGAATCAGTACAGTGCGTCCTCTGGTCCCTCCTGGCAAGACAAGCAAAATTATCAGATATGATGTTCATTTATCTGAGACACCATGTAAATAACTAGATAAATTTGTCTTTGTTTCACAGTTGGACAGCACACCAAAGGACTAGTGTGCAGAAATGCATATGCATTCAATGTCTCCCCCCCAAAAAAACTTGTCCTTACAATTTTTGCCCAAATACTTTTTCGGACCGCAGCCAAGATTCATAGACACATAAGTCCGTTGCAGACCACCCATTAGCATGTGCAATGGCCATGTACAAAGTGTGGCTAAATCTGGGACGGTATCAGTTTATGTATTTTTAGCTGTGAACCTCCTTACACAGTGAAATCCTTGACCATTAACACCGTATACACATTCTTCTGTGAATCATAGCCCGTGACTTTTATCTAAACAGTGATTGCACTTCTGACATAATTCTGCAGTACTAACACTCACCCATCTTTGTTTTGTATTCTTGTTAATATTAAGATTGTTCTTTCAATATTCCCCCTTTCCAAATATTCTTTTGTCATTTTGTACTTTTTTAATCTGTCTTGAATTGCAATTTCACAAACACAAATTTTAAAATGTCTAGCATTTGTCCAAATGCAGAGAATTAGAAGGTAATACTTAAATAACCTGAGTGCGATTTAATTACTCAACTCTGTTATTAACTACAATATTCCAAGACACACTTAATCAGAAGTGTAATTAGTACTAGGATAATATTTATTATCATGGCATTTTACAGTGTCACTTTTTCTTCAGAATAATAGATTTAGTACAATTATGTCAATGCATTCTGCATTACTACATTCCATCTATCATTTATGCTACAGTATTGCTTCAGGCATGGGGTTTAATCATTCTCCTAAATTTGTCTGCCGTATGATAGCCACTAAGATCACACACCATTGGTTGAATCACTAGTTGCATTCCGACCATGGGTCTCTCATATATATTGCCATACATTCTAAAATGCAAGTATACTTATGCATGTCACTGCATGCACATGTAATACTAGCACACCATCATGGTTGAAGGACAAGCTCATGTTGAAATGGTAAGGCATGCTTGTAGTACCCAGAAAAGAAAGAACTTATAATAGCGTGCAATTGGGAGTGAGCATCTGTGTGGGTGGTGTGTATGTGTGTGTGGGGGGGGGGGTAAAGTGCATGTGCACTGGGGTTTAGCATAGTGTTTGTTTGCATGCACTGTTTTTGAGTACCTGAACCATAAACTACAAACATCCAAGTCACTCATAGGGACTATCAAGTCTTAAATGGTATTTTAATGTTGTGATACTTCCATATTTGTACTGCAGATACTTTTTATATGTCTTTGATGGAATGGACATTTTTATATGAGATGTACCTTTTGAACTGTAGGTGGAGATTGCTTATTTGAACTTTAGCTGCAAAATATTGCAAAAGGAGAACAAAACCTGTTTTTTTATTGTCCTTGTTTTGCCTTTTCTTCTACAGTTCCATGACCATGGTATTAGCTTATTTTAAAAAAATGTGTGTGACCTCCTCATTTAAGAGTTTATGGAAGACTTATACTCTGCAAAAATATTTATTTCGTGTTTTGTTGCCATGTGAAGATTGAGTGTGCACACGCGCATGTGTGTTTGTGTGTGTGTGTGTTTGTGTGTGTGTGTGTGTGTGTGTGTGTGTGTGTGTGTGTGTGTGTGTGTGTGTGTGTCTGTGTGTGTTTGGTTCTGTGCATCCAGACACCCCCACTTTGTCTATATAAGTCCAACCAATACTTGTGTTAATATAGCAGTACTGAATACTTGTACATTAGAGGTTATTTGCAATGCCACAGACATGTGGCATAGGCTTTGTTACCAACCTTATAAGGCTTGCAGATGTTTCAAGAGGGAATGATAGGGCACTGACAGAACTGAGTCTTTTCTCTGGGGGCAGAGTTTTTTTTTGGGAATGTCTGATCATACTATGGATGAGATACTCTTACAACACAGAATAATAATCGGCATCCATGTGAGTGTAAACTGGAGTGTGTAAAGGCCTCAGACTATGACATTGCGTGTTTTTTTTTACTGTGAGTGGGGGAGGGAGAAGGAGAATGCTCTAACACCACCTGCAGCCCTTCTGCCCCAGCTTCCTTCATTTGGTCTTCCTCCATTGAAGGTGTTCTGCCACTTCTTTGGTTTGGGGTGGGGATCTATGGGCTCTGAGTAATATGACTTTGGGTGGCCAGATTGAAGCCTTAGCTATAAAGCATGAAAAGAAATGTGTAAATGCCATAAGCAATAAAACAAAGACTAATTAGAAGACAAATGCTGATGTTAGTTACAGGAAGCTATACATCAAATAGTTGTCATCTTACGGCAACATATTAGAAAAGATGGAATGGTATACATTGTCCTTAACTATGCAACTAAAAAGCAGAGGAAGCAATGTAAATAAGAAAGAATTAAAGTGAGTGGTGCATAATAATATATAGGCTTCTCTTCCTACTGATTGTAGTGGTAGTGCAGATATGTATATCCACTGCTCATAAAGAAGAACAGCTTTATGTAAGGTATTAGCCTAGAAGTAGCAGAATAGGCATGCTTTGGACAGATGTAACTAGGTATGTCCTTTATAAATACACTTCACTAGCTACAAGCACAAGTAGCAGTAATGATGGCAAGTATCGCTAAAATGCCTATTTTTCAGTCTAAACCAACAAAATATCCCTTAAAATATCATTTAAAGATGTATAATGGATAAAACAAATTGTTTATCAGAAATCTGCATATGTATTTACTTTAATACATTAGGATAGATACAGAACAGTTAACTTAGGGCTGGATTCTAAAATAGGTTACACTAAGGTAGCAAGCAGTTATGTAACGCCTGGTTCTGCAACTGGAATATGCAATTTATCATGCCACACCAGCTAACAAAGAATCAAAGAAGCCTATTCCAGATTCCTAAATAGTATTCTAATCCACTATGCCACAAGACGTCTGACGTTTATGTTACGGAATGTCAATTTAAACTTGCAAAGTAATAAAGTTGCTCATTGTAGTCAATGTTGTTGTTTTTGGGTATTGGTACAGCTCTACCTTTATGCAGGCAATGGCACTGAAGGCATTACATGGGGTAGTGCCCATATGTCTACAGTAATGCTGCTGGAATACAGGAGAAACTGTTTGGAGCACAGAAAAGTGTTTTATTGTCCTTGATGGTATTGGCATGCATGTGTATTTTAATTATTTTATGAGTCACCACATTAGGAGACAACTCAGATATGCTTTTTTTTTTTTTAACACAACTTCAAATGTTCTAGCAGTGTGCATTCCCAAAGCATGCCAGTGTATTTACAGCACTAAATCTTCGTGCATGACAATGTTTTACTAGTCAGACATGCAGGATTACAGCCAGCATAGAGGTGTTGCTGTGGGAATGGGCAACTTTAAGGCACCATCCACACTATGTAGTGGGTTTGGCAGTCAGTATTCAGCTTATATCAGGAAGATATTGAGGTTCATTAACATACCTCTTATTGGCATAGGGTCTTCCATAGATATTTAGCATAGGGTTAGCCATTCCAGGTGAAGCTGAGGTTTAGGTTTGAGATAATATTGTAGAATAACAAGACTTCTACAATACCACCCAGGTCTTTCAGAATCTTTCCCTTTCTATGCCCCAATACTCATATAAGGAAATATGTAGATTTGTGCTGTCTCTTAAAATTCTGGGTACCTGCAGTAATCCCAACAGAAGACAGCTACAAAAAGCATAATAAGACATTGTTACATAGCCTACATTTTTTTTAAGATATGGATTTCTTGGGGCTTCTTGATTTAATTAAACTGAAATAAAGCAAAACTATACAGTTCACAAAAGCAACAATTTGTAAAATAAAAAAATGTCAGGCATGAATTCTTCAATGAAATGTTTATGAACATGACAGAATACAGTTTAGCACTTTTGCTCTCAATGGGACTTCCTCCAAACTGATTAAAACATAACATAATATTGAATTATATATACAAAAAAAAAATCTCATGACAAATTTTCACCAAAAATCACACGATAAAACCACATGAATAAAAAATAAAGCTCCACAAAATCATCAAATAAAACAGATGGCTCTTTGTTGCAATATCAAATGGTGATTGCTAATACTTGGGCAAAAAAAAGACCAAAAATGCAGTAGAGTAAATCTTGAAATCTTGAACAGTGTTCTCCTATGGACTTCTTTTTTTTTGCAGAGGAGAGCCCCATTGCCCCCCCCCATGTGAGGTGACAAGCCCCACATACACCCCAAACTTATATATAGTAACTCTGAGACCATCTTAACTTGGAGAAAAGGGAATAGTCCAAGAAAGGCCATCTCAGACTTAATAAATGAAAGTCCTCTTTTTTTTTGGCCATTCAGTCACCGTGTTTCAGGACTTTGATCTAGTGGGTCCTGGTGTATTAAATGGTTATCAAAATAGATCAAGTTAACAAAGAAATAAACAAAGTCTGTTGTAAAACAAATAAAGTACCCTTTCCTGCACAAAAAAAACACATTTTTATATTAATGTATGAAAGGGAATATTTGAAATGTATGTTATTAATGTCCTTTTTTAGTATCATAGATATGCACATATATGCATTTACTAAGCTGCCTCTTGGTTTTACTCACATAAAATGCATCATGCGAGAGACACTTTGCTAAATATACAACCCCTTTGGTGCAATTCTGGAAAAGTGCCAATTAACCAATGAGGTGGTTATTTGAGGACTACACTTGAATATTGAGAGTTAGTCTGTCAGTTGAAACGGAATGCACCACAAACACCCAGAATGGATGGTAGTATTATTTCATATCTAGCTTATTAAAAATGAGACATGCCAAATTCTGAACTTTTCACATGCTTTGTTTATTTGTTGTTGTTTTTTTCACCAAGCTTTGTTTCTTTGTTTACCTTGACTGATTTTATTTTGCTGATGCTATGAAACTTTAGTTTTTAATCATGTGATTTTTATCATGTGTTTTTTGGCAAAGATGCATCGTGGAATTTTTTTATAAGAAATAGTGTTATGTATTAGTTAATCCTGATGAAGTCCTATTGAGGCCGGAGGCTTCTTGATTTAGTAGAGCAGAATACATGCTGTAATACGCATGAATATCAAAAAGGAAAAAAAGACTCTTACAAGCATATTTGATTGGAAATGGTGCACTCATAATAGTGAGGTAAGATATGAAGGAACATTACAGATTTAGATGAAAACATGCTTAGTAGTAAAACAGTTCAGGCAAAACACAGTTAAACAGTGTTTGTTGAGTAAGTAGCTAGATGGCTAAAAATCAGATGTGTGGAGCTTGACTGAAAAAAGCTTGAATGTTCTGAGATCGTGGAGTACATCGAAACATTTTTATGCTTCTGGAACTAAGTTATTGACAATCCTTTATGAAGCTGCATATATTTAGCATGGTGAAAGCAATGAATACTGGTGAAGATTTGCAGAATAATAGTTGGAATAAAATATTTTTTCATTCAAAGGCCATGAAAAATGCATTGGGTTTCTATTTAGTACTTTAAATGTAACTATTTTATTGTGCAAAGTTTATGTTGTCAGTTATACATAACTTCAGACAGCACCCTTCCTTTGTACTGGGTCATTTCTTGTCCATGTTGGATCCTCATTATTCAGTCCTGTAGATAAATGGGAATGATGTGAGTTCACTGCCCACAAGTCACAGCATGGGTCCCTTTCATCCCTTATGCAGCACACTAAGATCATTTATACTCCACAATCATGTTTTATTTAATTTATCTATTTTTACATTTGTTAACCAGGTTAGTCCAACTTGGCACAGCGAGACCCTTTTCAGCAGATACCCAAGGAGAAAAACTCCAGGAAAGTAATTAAAAAATAAGGAAAAAAAAAACTAACAATTCAAGTTGTAAGATACTTAACAGTACAAAAACAGAGAAAGAGAAATATACAATACAATATATATAAAGCAAAAGTACAGTATTTTGAGAATGCAGTAGCATTATGGTTGAGAAATTTGGTTAATTAAGTTATTTACAAGGAATGTAGCAATGCCTAAAATAAAAAAAAAATCAGAGTAACATCATGACATAGTACAACAAATATGCATTTAATAGCATAGGTACTAACTGCAGAGAGAGTAATATATGTAAACAGTTTAGATAGCAGATACCAGGCAGATATGTTAATAGAGAAAAGAAGAAAAATTAATTATGTAAATTCCTGACAAGTACAGATCCATGCATGTTGGAAATTAATTTTTGGTTGCTTTTTGAATTAGCCACTTTTGGTAGTGGAGCGAAGGGACAGTAGAAGTTTGTTCCATGAGTATGCAATTGAATGACTGTAAAGTATTTTTCCAATATTTTGGTTTGGCTTAGTCACCTGCAGGAGGTCTGTTGTGTGCTTCTGAGGTCACGATTGGGAGTGTAGGGTGTAATTATGGATGTAAGGGCAGGACAGGAGTTGTGGCTATTTAGGATGCTGTGTGCAATTTGTAGTTGTGATATTTGAAGCATTTGGGGGAGCTCAGGCCATCTTGAGCCTTTCAGGGATATACAATGATGGGATTTGTAGCTATTACTGGCTGCAAATCTGGGTATCGTGTTATAGGTGGTTTCTAGTTTGGTTAAGATATTGTTTTGGAGATTAGTAAGTATGGGAGCAGCATACAGCAGGGATGGTAGAATAAATGTTTGAGCTAGTTTAGGTGTAGATTTGTTAGGTATATATCTGTTGTTGCCATATAGAAGACCTAGTTTTTGATTGGACTTTTTGATACAGTCTAAGATATGTTGGTCAAATTTTAATTGGTCGTCTATAGTAGCAATTTGGTGTTTGAGTCAGTGGTGATAATTGTATTATCTAAGGATGAGATGGTGAAGTTGTATTTAGCTGGATTGAGGTTTTTTGGAAGGAAAAGTAGAAGCTCAGTCTTTTTGTGGTTGAGAAATGAGTTGTTTCAGTTAGCCATTGTTCTACTAGGTGCAGAGATTGTTGTGTGACAGTATGGAGATTTTGTATATTGTCGGAGGTGTTAATAATTGTGGGATTGTTTGCATACTGTATTAAGGTAGAGTGGGGGCAGGAGACGTGGGTATTTTTAAATATATTAAAAAGTAGGGATCCCAGGATAGAACCCTGAGGAACCTGGGTCTTAACAAGACAGAAAGAGGAGAAAGATGTTTGCCGTCTGACGGACTGATATCTGTTTGAGAGGCAGCTGTTGAACCAGGAAGTAGTGGAGGTAGAGAGCTTTAGGTTGGAAAGTTTGTTTAGGATGATGGGATGGGAAACAGTATCAAATGTTTTGGATAGGTCGAGGAATAAAGCTGATATGAGTTTATTATTATCTCTGGCTTGGGAAATGTTGTGTGTGAAAGATAGGAGGGCAGTGGTAGTACTGTGCAAGGACCAGAAGTCATGCTGTGTGGGTGTAATTAGGTTTGCCTGTAACAGGTGGTTTAGTATTTGTCTATGTATACATTTTTCCAGTATCTTGGATAAGGGGGATAATATGGCAATAGGCCTGTACTTTGAGGGTCATGTTGTTATCTTACAAAATGAAATGAGTTGTAACTTATAGTATGGAAACCACTATTACTGCTCTTCTTGTAATTAGGTAAGAAAGGATGTAGTCATTGCCGCTGCTGGTGCTTTTACTGTTGTTTGCTGCTGTTTCCTATGCATGACATTGCATTACTGAGATTAGCTACTGTAGACTTTCATTCCCCAGGCATTACTTGCCCCAGCTTTGGACATTAAAGCATGATGTGCTCATACTACACACACACACACACAAACACACACACACACACACACACACACACACACACACACACACACACACACACACACACACACACACACACAGCAAATTCATAAATAAATAAAATTAACATGCTGGGATGAAAAAAGCAGAGCTGCGGGGAAAATGAAAAATAATTCTAGGAGGCTAAAGGCATTCCTTTAACAATAAACAGTTACTACACAACAAATATGGCCACAGATTAACATTTGTTTAGCAATGGGATTATACTAAGATAGTTTACTATTCCTGTGTCTATGCACTTTTAATATGTCATGAGAAACACCATACAAAACTGAAGTAGTCCTTTAGATTTTTGCTAGTCACATGTCATGTAGAAATTGGAAATATATTTCACTGGAATTAAAAACCTTCTGTCTGCCTTTAGTTCATAATACTGGAATGAAAGTTTATTGAAGTGTCCTGTGGATCCCTGCTTCACAGAATGCCCCTTGAATTTAAAGATGGAATTTTTGCAAGTAACTAACATGCATTTTTTTACAGCATCCTTCTTTATCAAATGTGAACCTGCTATACTTTTCTTTAGTATAAGTCAGGTTTCTTTGAATGCGGTTTGGACTGTTTCCATCAACATTTGCATCTCTTTTGTGATTCATTTTAATATCACCTGTTGCAAATAATTCAAGGTATTATACATCAAATACTACTTCCTGTACTTACAGAAGCATACCAGAAACAGCTGTATATACTAAAACATGTTTTGTATCTACAAAAAGCTGTCTTTATGTTGCAATCAGAAGCAATGCAGCAAAGGCAAACTATAAATGTTAGCATGTCAGACAGGTCAGAATTTAAGTGACAATTCAAACTAGTCTAACCATATAAAAATATAAATTCCCTCTAATTTTCCACAGAGATGCCTCAGAAAGAGCTACATACCCATGTTCCCTCCTTTGACAGTTTTTGCCTGCTGCACATTTTATGAACTCTGATCAAACTATATGAACTCTACTGACATAACTGTATTTCCCACCATTTCCCAGCTCTAAGTTGCATTCATATCTGATTTTCCTTGAAGACTGAATCCTATAATTTCCAAATGCTTTTTACTTTCCTTGAGCTGCCAAATATTGGCACATTCTGTCAGTCTATATCCTATACATTATCTCATTGACTATTCAGATCCTGGTAGAGAGGGCACAACCAACTGACTAATCATTTATTTTTCTTTCTTAAATGCTTAATTTCCCTGTAAGCAACCTGATGTGATGTTTTGCAGTGATGGATCACTACTGTACATATTCTTCCTTGTAACTATTTAATTCAGGCTACAGTGCTCCTTGCTAATTGACAGAACCAACCACGTTTTCCAGTCCATAGCAGTTTCTTTTATCCCTAGTCTTCATCATGTGACAACACTGTATTGTCCCGGTCCCCGTCAATAAACACATCACACTGAATGACATTCGACAACCTTTACTAAACTTCCATAAACATAACTGGTTAACCAACATTTACTGATTACAACTGAAGCATAGTATAGCTGATTTAACCGGGTCTGTATTACATGATCAAAACCTTAGGCTATCGAACACCTAAAGGTCGATCACGAAATATCGACCCTTAACATCAAGAACGACCATTTCCACACAGGGAAACAATGCCATTGGCCAAATAAAAAAAAGTTATAAACAGAAATAAAGTGGAGGGCTTCGCCCCCACACCCCTCAATGTGGGGGGGGGGCTGTGCCCCCCACACCCCCCTAACTAAATATACCAACTCCAAGATCTCTCTACAGTGGAGAAAGAACAAAATCTGCATAACACCCAAACAACTCATTTCCCTGTGTGGAAATGGCCATTCACAATTTTCAGACCTCAACATTTCGTAATCAACCTTTAGGTGTTCGATAACCTAAGTTTCGATCACGTAATTGGGAACCGATTTAATCATAGCATAAACATCCAGATAATGTTAATCTGGACAGCGTGCACTCATCCTGACCCAGTAAGCAGCGTCCATACCTCTACTCACTTACTTTATTTATGAAGCAGCGTCCCCATACTCACTTCATTTACCCTATATTGAATTACACATCCAATCAAATAAGCAGTATCCTTACCTCCCCTCACTTATTTTATTTGCCAAGCAGTGTCCAACTGCTTCCTTTCCTTTTCCAACTCTTTGAAATGAACATCCAACACCAGAGGGGGGAACAAAAGCGGGCATGCCTGCCCCTCTTCTCTGCCCACCAGCCTGACCAGGCTGTTTTCCCCCCTCTCTCCTACCAAACTTTTGACAGCCCACTGACTCATTAACAGATCTTAATCCAAGCATCATTTGGTGGGCACCCTCCTCTCCAACCAAACTAGATCTGTGTCAGCACCACCCAAACCCTATCACTTAATTATCCAATGTGGCCAATTTTTAAATGGCTGAGAGAAAAACCCAGATCCCATCCCAATGCAAAATTTACCAGCCATAACCTCCTAATGAAGCATAACCCTTGAATCTTAAATAGACTCTCGCTTAACTACCAGTAATAGCTTGACAATGATTCCCCACTCGTTATCTGCCACTTGCACCACCAAACACTAAACTCACACCACAAAATCACACACAAGAACAATTGCACCATCATGCGTAACTGCAGCCCCATTTAACTGCCCACTGAACCTATTAATATTCATATTGAAAACCCCCTTCCAATCAGTGCTGTAGCAATCCTCATTACCAACTTTGATATAACATTCAATGTCATACTACATGTTCTGACCAACAAAACAACCTCCAAACAACTGATATCCCATATCCATGTGTATACCTATTATGTAATCCACCAGAAATCTAGGAAGTCCAATGCAGCCCAAAATAAGGCCATGTAACCGACATCCCATCATGCCCAACTGCAACTCCCCTTTTCTCCCAACTGATCCATTAATTATTAAATGAAAATTATTTTTATAATGAATCAATTGCATAGTCATCCTGGCATCATACCCACTACCCTTATACAGCAACGAACATCTAACATCAAAAACTACCTTATTAATGACTTCAGTCCCATGAAAGACTGTACAGTTCATGGCTATGTCCCTCCTGGGTAAAGGCCACATGTGCTGCATGTGAAATAAGGAACCTTAGCTACCTGGACTTGGCTAAGTTGAAAGCACCTTAGACCCATTAGGCTAGTAACTATCCATGATCCTGGAATTGGTGCAACTCCCCCCCCCAGTGGGAACCCCAGACTCCCCATAAACAACCCCCCCACCCTGTAATACCTTGCTCCCAACATACAGTTTCCTCCTTTGTCCCTACACCACCCCAATGGCACTAAATCTGATTTATCTTATTGAGTACCATTTAAAGTATGAACCAGCGACAGTACTGTTCACTACTCCAGCAAGCAAACGTTGACCCCAGCAGCACCATTACCTTTCAAATCCACTTCTTTAGGCCACTGAGTGTTATGCAGTCTGCACTTCCCTTGTCTGGGACATCATTGCGCACCACTCTAGCAACTGGAACATCTACCACAAGAACTTCCATCACCTTTCAAGCCTGCTACCTTCAGCTCCCTGGCCAGAGCCCATGCTGCTCTTCCCACCTTCTACATCCACTTTCTTCAGGCCACTGATTGCTGCCATTCTGCACTTCCCAGACCTGTAAAGAAAGAAAATGTAAATTCTGTACACACTGTACACACATACCAAAATATCTGCTTACAGCCTTCCCCTTGAAGCACCACCTCCTTCCTGCCTTTTGAAAGCAATTTACCTAAGTCTGGCTGAAATTAAAACTCATACGTGGCCTGTAACAATATGTTATCCTGCAAAAACAGCTTATGCCTCTATATACTAATGACTGAAATTGCACCTTTATCATAACATATAGACATCCTTTATTAGGGTTTACTTCACCTCACATTAATATTCTGCTGTATTACATTATCCTCCCTAATCTTGAATACCCCTCTCGCAGATTTTAAAATGTAACAAGTTAACCAAAATGCCAATAGAAATGGGATTTGTCATGGATGCTAACAATGAAATGACCAGGTGAAATATACTAGGAAATCCAACTTATCGGTGAAGTGTAGATATCTCAGTAGGTGTACTGTTGGACAAATGTATTGCCATGGTCCTAAGTATGCTAGTTGACCACCATCTTAACATCTGGTCTACATTAAATATGCTGTCAACTAGGCAAAGGGAACCATTCCAGTACCCACCTATCATATTTACCAATGAACCTATGACCTAGTAACCCATGAGTAACGCATTTTAGTGTTCTTACTTTGGTACTTGTGTTTAATACAGGAAATACTGTTAGATTATGAATTTATAATTACATTTTCCATCAATGAATGCTTCGCCAACCTGGCCTAGATTAATTATTTTTGCCACTGAAAACTGTAATCCACCTCCCATGCAACCTCAGTATCCTCCCCCATTCGCATCCTACTTCTGACTGCACACCACCTCTGAACTTTCCCATGGCATCACCTGTACCATTTCAAATCCCATCTAAAATCTCCCCACAAACCAGGGGGTTGCACAGCACCCCAGCCACCAAATGATGCAGCAGCACACCAGAAAAATATTACCAAAGCCAGCCACCATTAGGAAGCTGGGTTATAAGGTTCTGCATTAGCATGAATTAACTGAAGAGTATTAACTCTGAATGTCAAATGTCTGTCCTTATTTTCTAACTACAGTCTGTGAGTAATTACCATTATTTGCCAGAAAACCACAATGTCATCAACAGACAAAATCTGAAACCAAATCTAACCAATTCTGTAAATCTGTACAGTTTAGAGGCATGCAGAGAGTCTCCAACTCCCCCCCTCCACTGCCATTATGACTCTCCATGCACCTAACCAGGCACACAGAAATAGGTCTGTGTGAAGCACTGCCTAGAAGTTCTTGGAACAGAATGGAGATCTACTATAAGGAGTGTTTTTGATAATCACTGAAAATGATTAACGCTTTTAAAACTGCAGTGGTTTAAAACTTCCCCAATATGTTATGCCTTGTAAGGAATTAAATAGTGTCATGTATAAAGAAAATTTTGTACATACAGAATTTATTAAAATTGATTGTATGTATTTGTTTGTCTTCACAGCAGATTACTCTATTTGAGTATACACTAAAATAACTGTTAAGGAATAAACTACTATTTGTAGCTTTTTTTTCTTCCCTGGGCTTCCGCTGAAAAGGACTTACATCCAGTTAGATTTTCCATCCAATACCATTTAATACCAGTTGTAAAGTAAAATGTGCCACTGAGAGGAATGTGTCAGTTGCCCTATGTGCATGCGCAAACAGCCCTTGCCAAATGGCCATGCTTCTACCTATAAACATCAATGGCCACACCATTCACCCAACCTACCAAGAACTCGTTCAGTCCTGCTAGTGCTTAACACTTCAAAGTCAGCCACTCAAATTCATTACAGTTTAACAAACTCTGCCCCCAAGGCTCCCCTCTTTCACAGCACGTTTGGCAAAATGTCCTTGCCACTATATGGTATTATTTCTTTGCTGCAAGTTCGATAATGTAAAAGCACTCCACACTCTCTCTCTCTCTCTCCAGGCAACACTCTGACCCAGGAACTCTTCCCACTAATCAAAACTAAGGCTGGAACTACTAGACCACCAGGATGAAGTAAAATATTCCCATCTATGACATCACTTGAAAGAAACTGACACAAAAGGCCCATCATCCCCACGAGGAATGAAAACTCTGAAACTTCAGAAGATGATATCACTGGGAACAAGAACTCTTGTCATGCAATGGAAAGACTCTATTCGTACCTAAGACAATGCATGCATAATGACAAGTCTACCACTACAAATGGCGAAAACAAAGGATGAAAGGATGCCAAAAACAACCCCCCCATTCCCCCTATACCCATTAGTGAAACTGATGTAACAAATAGCGGCAACATCATAACCATATCCTGCAGCTAAAGACAAGCATCCAACCATTGTGCAAATCCACCTCCAGCACAGCACAGCTGCCACTTACATCTTTCTTATGCCAGTCCACCCCCCCCTACACATAGTATGCTAAGCTGTAACCTCAGCAGCCCTACCCAATATCCCAGTGCAAGAAGGGCTGCAAACAAAAACCCCTAAGTCAGGAAAACTTCACCAACATTGTCCCCACCCCTACAAAAGCTGGCAAAACTCATGAAAACTAGAAAAGTTAAAAGAATAACAGGTCTTGCCATATCATAACTAACCCAAAGGTAGGAGGCCCAAACTCAAATATGTCCTGATTTTCAATCTGCTATCTGACATGATCGCCACTTAAACACACAATAACAAGAGGCACAAATCTGGCTATACTGCAAAACATTGTACAACTGTGGCATACTCCTTTACCTTCCCTGTCTTTCCATGAAGAAATTGCACAGTTAAGAGACACGGCCCCACTCTGACAATTATTGCCACCATGAGCATCTGGAGTGGCAGCCATTACTTCACCTCACTCCGGACCCGGGAAAAACAGCTAGCCACTTCAAATGAGCACCTGCCTCAACCAGTGATCCATCTACATATGGCCAAAACCCTGCAATCAAGACCAGTTCACCAAGGAACTAAAGCCCCCACCGACCCTGTACACGCTACCACTCATGAAGACACCATCACCCAAATCGACCACCAGACCTTCACTAACAAACACAAGCACTCTGTGAAACTCAGTACAGCTGAGACACTTCCAGATACTCCAGACACAGCCGTGACCACTCCTGCCTGCCATGTAGTAGTTCTTTCCTCTCTTTTCAACCCTCAATCACTGTGAAGACAACCTCGTCAACAGCCCACAAAATGAAGCTGCCAGCCCACACATCCTCGATTCACCACTGCACCAGACTCCTGCCCACCATTATCAGAAATAAAGAAATGGCACCACAACAACTTAAACAATCTTAACAGCCTCCAACCCCAACCACCAGCAAAACAAATTAAATGCAAAAGATGTTACTACCCGAAAGGCCACCCAAGCAACAATGACTTACCCAAGTAAATAAACTGTCAGGGCCAAGAAAACAGTAATCACCCAAGACCTTCTCTGATCCTCTATACTGTAACAAATCATTGTACCCATCAAAGTGTTTTTTTTTAATTAATAATTGCAGACGCTACTCCATGCATACATGGTAGCAATCTCCCCCCATAGCACTCGCAGCCCGCAAAATGGCCATCGCGCTCACTCCAGCCCACAAACCACCACCGAAATAAGCCGAGATAAGGAAAGACACACAAGACCCCATGAACGAATAAAAGGAGGGGTATAGCAATTACAAAGGACTGAACAAACTGGCAGCTTCATTGCCAAAAACAAAGCCACTTGTTTTTTTTTTTAATATAACTGTATTTATTTATTTATTTTTTAAGACTCCCTTTCTAACAGTAAGCAATTACAAACGGCTACCACCCTACCAACTAGGGGATTAAGTCACATCACTCCAAAGCTCTACCAATGAATGTACAACAGCACAGCAGGGAACGAAAGGGCCACAGCACTTGTTAAATGACAGGTAACCTGTTGACCATGCACCCCTTTGGACTGCTCCTGGCCAAATGAGACCCCGCCATCAACAAAGGTAAGGAGCTCAAAGCCAAACACCCCTGAAACAACCTAACTACACAATTTCCACCTTGATCTTGCATCTGTACTCCACCACAACTGTCACCCTGCATCTACACAACAAAGCAAACACCACTTCCACCACCACAATGCCTTCTCCATATATGCTAGCATTAATCAAGGCCTACCTATCCATCAGAATACCTTCAGGTCATCACGGGCGTAGCTTGCCATGGCAAGTTCATGGCAAAATGGGACTCCTTATCCAGTTACCCTTATATAAACCCCTTAAGCCCCTCCCTACTCATTTCCTCCCAAACAATCCTCATTCCCATTTTAACACTTACCTTCCCTTTAACCTCCTAACTCCCATTTATATTTATCTAACCCCCTCCCACGGAAGATGTCCCTGGACAAATCGGTTTGTTACCAAACCTCATTTAGTGCAGGCCATCATCCTCCCCTAAGACTGGGAGAGTTGAAACCAGCCCCACCACTCTTTCTTACGCAAACCATCTCCTCCACTTTCAAGGCCAGAAACTGATCTCATGTTATTATAGTTGTAGCAAGAGCATAGCCAGGTATACATTATGTAAACCACTATGTAAAAATTCACTTTTGAGAGGTAACATCTTACTGAGTATTGGGGCATAAAATATCACAGAGTCAGACACATCAATGAAATTAAAAGGGTACACATGAACCAATAAAAGGTTACTATGCATGTATATTGTATCGCTATCTATTAAACCAAAGGTCCTTAGTGCAATTATCTTAATATGTGTGATAATTAATGGTTGGATATATGCCAAAAAGGTCTGTTATTTTATTTCCTGGAAGGGGGGGGCAGAGAGAGAGAGAGAGAACAATGTCCTGGGAGCTGGTGCACAATTACAAAAAATCATTGTCTTATTGGGTTTGAGTCAAAGCTATGGCTTCATCTCGCTGTACCATTGAGATGGTATTTTTCATCTAATATTTTGAATGAATTATATATTGCAAAATTACATAACATTCCTCTTAACCTCTTACAGCAAGAAATCTAGACTAAGCCATAAATAAATGGGGGACAAAGACCCAAAAATAGGGACAATTTTTACATATTGTTCTTACAAACGTAGAAAGTTGATAAAATAACAGGTTTTGCATTAGCATGACTTTTTTGAGGGGTATGAAGTCTGAAACTTAAATGTCTGTCATTATTTTCTAACTTCAGTCTTTAATGATTTGCCACTAATTTGCTAGAAAACTACAATTTTACTTCAAAATGGGCAAAAAATGTGAGGCAGAAATCCAGAAATTATGCAAGAATCTGTACAGCTGAGAGGTATGTTCCATCTGTCAGAACAAATAAAAATGTGCATTTTGTTATAACATATAAAATGACAGAAAATATATCTTTTTGACAAAAGGGATTTGTTTTGTTTCCTATTTCATATTAACATACCAATGATATGATCAGGATACGTTGTAAGTTTGTCAGTCAGAAAAATGCAAAAAGTACATGTTTGCTGTAAACCAAATTACAAAAAAAGGGTACTTAAATAGCTATATAAAGCTACTGTTATTAACTAACAATAAAGAACCAAATATCTGGGACCAAATCTAATATTATAGCAAATTTTAGTAAATAATATATCATGATGCTCTACTTGGAAATGCAGTCAGCTAGTGATTACAGGTATAAAGACTCATGCACAGTTATACATTTATGTAATGTATCTTTCTGCATATGAGTCTAAACCTGGGAGAGGGTTGTCTTAAGTGTAGTGGAAAAATAATTATATTTCTATATTCTGGAGAAACAAATATGACATATGCTTCTGATGAAAAGTAACTCACTCAGGAAGGAAGGAAATATTCTAAGTCATTATAATAATAAGCATGTTGAGCAGAACATCAAAAATACACTCAGTAGAAATGGAGTATGATACAAAATATCAAATTATGATAGTGAGCACCTTTGTAATAGTGGGCATCCTATCTGTATATAAAGGCCATATCTTTGTCCCCCTTTGAAATTGCATTACAAAGCTTTAATGACAATAACCACAATGAATTCAGATACAGAAAAGACTGATGATTGCTATTCTATTCTTAAAGGTTTCATTGCAACAGTATGCTGCATTTGGCCATAATACCTCTGGTTACTCTGCTCTGTGACAAGTTATATATGGCATATGGAACGTGGCAAAATATATTTTTCTAGTAAAATGTACTGAGGTTTTACTTGTAATGCACTAACTCAGTAAAATGTATTTTAGGTAATTGTAATCACAACACTCATAATAAAAACAAAGTATAATGCAAAATATCACACTATGGCAGTGAGCACCTCTGAAATAATATATGCACTGCCTAGGTATAAAATAATGTATATCAGACTTCCTATCAGATTTTAGCATGAAGCTTTTAAGAAATAGCCACAGTATATTAAGCTAAAAAGGTACCTTGCAATACCATTCTGTCCTTAGTGGTTTCAGAACAGAATTACATTGAATTTGACATTAGCACTTTAACTTATTCAGTTTATGGCATGTTGTTAATGGCATTGTTGTTGTCTGTCTTTCAGCTTTTCCTGGTTAGGGATTGCCACAGTGGAACTCCGGTCCACTAATGATTGGCAGCTGGTTTTTATGGTGTCGAGTTACCAGCCCGATGCCCAACCTCCAACGAAGGTACGCCCATTCAATGCATGTCTTTCGAACACCCACTTGACCGTGGGGAGGACATGCAGACTCCACACAGAAGGCACTCCCAACCCAAGCCAAGAATCGGATGGGAGAACCTCTTGCTGTGAGGTAACAATGCTACCGCTGCACCATATGCAAGATTTCACTTCTCATGTAAGAACACCTCAGTAAGAAAGCATTATAGGTAATTATTGTTCACAGCATGCTCAGAAGTTCAACACAATACCCACAATGGAAATAAAGTATAACGCAAAACATCAGACCAAGGTAGGGAACATCTCAGAAACTAGAGGCATGCTACCTATTTATAAAAGGCCATATCTTAATGTTTCTTTCATATTTCATTATGAAAAATTCCAGTTGCAACTGCAACATAAGAGGTAACCATATCACACAATATTGCAATTATATCCCTAGAGGTTTAGGTACGTATAACACTGTGCTAAATCTAAGCACACCACTTTAGTTGTTCCAATGTATAGCATGTTATTTGTGGCATGTGATAAGTGCTCATGCACAATATTTTTTATATATCACCAGAAAGAATAGACCAAGATCCACAAAATAGTATGATTGAGCGCTTTTGTTTTTAATAAAAACTTCTTCAGAATGACAAGTATAATGAAGCTGACCCTATTTATAAATTCACAAATAGTCCTTCCCCAATCACTTGTAAGCAATTACTTAATAAAATGATAATGACATCACAAAACTAATTGCAATTGGATCTAAAAGGCACATATTTACATAATACAAAGTTACATAAATATATACTAAATACAAATCCATACAAATAGTCATGAATTCCAGCATGTGTGTGTATTATATTTCAAATTATAAAAAGTCTTCTGCTTTTACTCTGAGTATAGAACTGATGGAAATGTTACTGTTTAAACCTGGTTCATGTGCTGCATTGGTTCTCAGCTGCCATCTGAGTTCCTTAGCCTCCAGGTAATCATTGAGGGGTCCACCTCTATCACCTAATTCAACTTGTTCTAAGATAGAAAATTTGAAGTGGTGTCCTGCATTATTCTTGATACAATATTTTTTGTGGTGAAAAAATGCAGGTATTTTACTACTAATGCAGCAGGTCAGTAATAAAGCATTCTAGTCCATTATTGTAATCAATATACTGAGTAGAAGTTCAAGACAACACCCAACAAAGAATAATATAAATAGTCAATAGTCAATAGTGCTGAAATAATTTGCTCTAAACTTCAAGTCAACAAAAGAAAAGCCATATACATAATTTGTATGTATCTTCCCCCAGGAAATAACATTTATGCTCTTAAAAATATCCTCAGTTGGCTCTCCACCAATCTCCCACAAGAAACATATATCTTAGGTGACTTAAATATTAATTGGAATTCTTGTAACAACTTAAACCCCACCTCCCACATAAACCTACATGGCTTCTCACAACTAATTACCTGCCCTACCAGAACTAATAAAAACAATAATAAGGATACCACTTTAGACTGGATACTTACTAACACCCCCCAACAAACCTATAAAACTGGCACCCTTCCAGACGATCTAAGTGACCACTCTTTAACATATATTATTAGGCATAAAACCAATCTAATCCTTCAAAACACAGTCAGAACATTACGTTCTAAAAAGCAATTTAACTCAGAATCCTTTCTGACAGAACTGAGACAATGTAACTGGTCTCCTCTAAAATTTCTTCCTCTCAATGATGCAGTACAGTACTTTAATTCCACATTTTTTGCTATTCTTGACCAGCACGCACCAATACGTACTATCAGGACCAAAGCCAAACCTGCCCCCTGGCTGACCAACAATACTAGACAAAAAATTACTATCAGAAACAAATCCTGGGCAAAATGGCGTAACACTAAGAATCTAGCTGACTGTCAAATCTTTAGAGAATGTAGAAATAGTACAAAAAAAGCCATCCTGACAGACAAAAAGAACTACTACCTTCATCTACAACAAGCATCCAAAAAGGAACCTAAAAAATTCTGGACCAGCATTAATAATCTTCTATCCCCAGGGCAATCTATAACACCTGACCCACAAGACTCTAACCCAGAAAATCCTACACAAACAGCTAATGCTTTCAACTCTTTCTTCACAAACAATATTCAAACTCTTGCTAGCCACCTATCTCCAGATACCTCTAAGCTACTTCCATCTTTTGCTAATCCACCCCCATTTCATCTACTACCTATTCCTACTTCCTTTATCTCATCCTTATTCCAAAAACTTAAACCTACCACCCCTCCATAGACCATCTTCCTGCTGAATTCCTGCAAATAGGAGCTAAAGCCATTGCCTATCCCATTTCTATTTTGATAAATAGATCTATTAATGAAGGAACTATCCCTTCAATCTGGAAGATATCTCACATCATCCCACTACACAAAGGGGGAAACTCTAGGGACTTCTCTAACTATCGTCCTATAGCACTATTATCCCCCATTGCTAAAATTTTGGAAAAATGTATTCATAAACAACTGCTAAACCACCTTCTACAAAACAACCTCCTAGCCAGTTGTCAGCATGGTTTTAGACCTTCCCACAGTACCACCACCGCACTGCTCTCATTTACAAACTCCATCAACTTTAATCGCAACGAAAATAGTCTTTCATCTGCACTCTTCATCGACTTATCTAAAGCCTTTGACATGGTGAACCACCAACTACTTCTGCACATACTGACTTCTCTTTCACTTGATACTCTTGCCATAACTTGGTTTAAATCTTACCTTGAAACCCGACAGCAGGCAGTACTTTGGAAAAATTCACTATCTGATCATCTTCCCATCTCTCTTGGGGTGCCACAAGGCTCCATCTTAGGCCCACTTCTTTTTCCATCTTTATCAACGACCTGCAATTAGCTATCCCAAATACTATCTGTATTCAATATGCAGATGATTCTACCATTATCTGTACATCTACCTCTCAAACAGAACTCCAGTCTCTTACCCAAAAAGCCTTTAACACTGTAGAACAATGGTTCTCACATCGCTGCCTACTACTTAACCCCAAGAAAACTAAACTGCTTCTCTTTACACCTACCAAGGCACATCCCCTTACACTTCACTATCACATCCAATGACAGTACTATAATTTCTCCTGATGCTACCACAAAATTACTAGGAATAACAATAGACAACAATCTAAACTTTGACAATCATATCAACACTACTATAAAATCAGTGAACAAAAAAATAGGAACCCTCTACAGAATCAAACCCTTTCTTACTCCACTTGCAAGAACTATGTTAGCCAGAACTCACCTTATCTCTACTTTACTCTATGCTTCCCTATATACACCAATCTATCAAAGAAAAACCTCAACAAGCTAGTAATATCTTACAATAATATTGCTAGATTTGTTACAGGAGCCCCTTTTAGAACACATCACTGCCTGAACCTAAAACAACTAAGCTGGTTAGAACTTCCTAATCAGCTCAAACTTCAACAACTCATAATAGCCCACAAAACCCTGCACCAACCCTCCAAAACTCCAATACTCTCTTGCCACATCACACCTTACTATAATCAGAAACAGCTACGCTCTTCAAGCAAACTATTAATCAAAACCACTATATCTAAAAACTCTGCAGGTGACTGCCTCTTCTCAAACTCTGGTGGAAAAATATGGAATAAATTACCCTCAGATATCTCATCTCTGACTTCTCTCCCACTTTTCAAAAGGAATCTAAAACTGCATCTCAATACAAAATGGCTATGCCCCTGTAGTAACCTAGACTAATACTATTTCTTTTCTTGTCTTCTGCTTTTTTTTTCCCTACTACACCCTATAACTCAACACACACTGCCTGTTCTCCAACTTTGGTGGAAAATATGCTATAATCAACCCTCAGATATCTGATCCCAGACCTCTCCCCCACTTTTTAGACCCATCTACACAGTACTTCTTTAAAAAGTCTATGTCCTAATAACTCTACAGGTGACTGCCTATTCTCAAACTCTGTTGGAAACATAACAAGACTTACTCTGTTCTTTTTTCTTTACTTTCCTCCTTCCCTATTTTTTTCTCTCTCTACACACCTTTCAGCTTTTCTTTACCTCTCATTACACTTCAGCATTCCTCTTATAAAATTTATGTATTAATTTTTTGTATTGTAATGTTCTTTGTGAAGCACCTTACATAGGTTGTAGTTTATGTATTTTTTGGTTCTCAGATTGTAATATGCAATCTCCTGATAAAAAAAAAAAAATTCATTTACTAGTTGTTTACTGTTAGTTTTATACTTGTTATTACTTCTTTTGTAACTCCTTCTGAAACCATGTAATACTCATTGGAGCTTTTCTCCCCGGGCCTCTACTGAAAATGGACATATATCCAGATAGACTAGCCCGGTCAACAAATGTAAAATAAATAAAATAAATAAAATAAAATATCAGACTATTCCATTGTACATCTCTGAAACTGTGGATATGTTGCCTAGATAGAAAAGCTATCTCTTTTAACTTCTGATATAATGAAGTCCTAATAATTTAAATTCTCTGGATATGTATTTCATTCTTCTACTTTGAGCAGGACCTGCTTACTCACACCTAATGGAAAGAAAGTATAATACAGCTTTGTAGCCTGGCATAGTCTAAAAGCCAGGCAGACATATTGGCGTAGACTATCAATACATGAGAATATCCCTGAAACAGACTGCTATTTTTTAGCAAATAATTTTGGCAGGAAATCTGAATATTCAATTATAAACTGCAGCTTGGCTGTGCCTTTTGGTGCAATGAAAAAGAACAACTTCACAATGTAGTTCTGAGAGCCAGTCACAATCTCTCCTTTTTCTGTAATATAATTTCTAATGTTAGAAATCAGATCTGTTGAAGTTTTGATAAAAATGAAAGTTCTTATTTATTTGTGTTGTCCCTGTCCCCTTCAATAAACACACCACACCAAATGACATACAATAACTTTTATTAAATTTCCATAAACATAACTTTATCAAACATTTTAATTTACTGATCACAACATGAACATCCATAATTTACTAGGGAAGTGTAACCTCACTCACCCCAACCAAATAAGCAACACCCTTATCTCCATCTTTACTTTTACTTATCAAGCAACATCCTCACCTTTGCTTGCTTATTTTTAATTATTAATCAGTGTCCCACAGCTCATTTTCATTCCCCAACTCACTGAATTAAACATCCAACACTAGACGGGAACAGAGGAGGGACAAGCCTGCCCCTCTTTGCTGCCAACCAGCATGACGCAGGCTGTTCCCCCACATTCACTCCAAAACATTCAGCAAACCCTTCAGAACAAATCAAAGTGTACACTAAAGAGGTCCAAGCCAAAATCATTCAGGTGTACTCCATCCTCCCTGAATTAAACTGGATCCCCATCAGTGACATCCCAATGCCCTATCATATAAACACCTCAGTGGTCATTGTCTGTCAGTCTTCACATTATCAGTCCTACCCCAACACTTCAACATATGAACCACAGCCCAACATTTAGTAAAGTCACATCACCCTGAAACCTGTGCAACTATACTAATTACAATTAAGTCCACCTTCAGTGACTGAACTGCCTTACTTTGTTCCCATGCCTGAAATAAAAATGTCAATGATCCTTCCCACAAAACTATTTCCTCCTCAGGCAGCTGCAACACAAATTTTACCAAATTTTGCAATGCCCTACCATACACCTTCCTTTTAAAAGCTGCCCAGGATTCCTGCACCAAGCATCTGATCATTCCAAGCCAACCTGACACACCTTGTCTGGCAACACCAGCATCTCATACCACTGCCATCTTGACTGAATGAAAATTAACCCTTTCCCCCCCAACTTCTCCTGCTGTATATTCAATGCCAACCAGATTGGAACTAACTCCAAACATTCAACATCCCTTCTTCAATTATCCTTCCATACTGCTGGCCAATAGCCACAAACCATCCCCCCAAAATAAGCCTCCCATCGCAATACTTCCTGCTGCATCTGTAAACAATTGCAAATCGCCTTGAACAATCCAATCCACCTGACAAAACACATACCATTAAACTGCTCCAGAAAGACAACCACAATGTTAAATCAACACGCACCAACTTATTAACCCTCAAACAATGATGTTTACTTTCCCCTCATTCAACAAAAGGCCACCCACCCAAAATAGGAATGACCCAGGTGCACTGCCCCTGAATCCTCACCCTGTCTTTGGATTTCCCCACTGAATCTTTTCTTTCAAACATGTTACCTTTCACATCTGGTAAACAAAACAAACCACGGCCTGCATCCACTAGCAATCCCAGAAAATAATGCCTTGCTTGAGCCTTCTAACTGCTACCTAGCTAATGGATCACCCAGTTCCTCACACATCCCCAAAACACATGCATACCTTCCAATGCTCCATCATACCCTTCACCTACTCTTAAGAAGTCACCTAGATACTGTAACACCTTCTGGATATCCACACACTGCAGCCAAATCCAATGGAGAGCAGTGCTAAACCTCTCAAAGTAGCACAGGCCACCAAGCATTCCATTGGAATAGCTTTATCAAAGTAAAAGTTAAACCCAACAACCCTTCCCAACTATATCCGCTCTTCCTCTCAAACCGCTAATAAAGGAAAACAGATTCGATATCTACCTTCACCAACCATACGTCCGTAAGCTCCTGAATAACCTGCACTGCATCATCCAAAGACGCATGACTAACTTTTGCATCATCTCCCGAAATAAAATCATACTCATAATTCCTTTTGGGATAAGACCAGTGGTGAATCAAATGAAATTCCCTGCTGACTTCTTAGGAACCAACCCCAATAGAGAAACCTTAAAGCTGTTAAAGGGAGGAATATCAGTCAGACCCAATAACCTACCTGCCTGTCAGTCCTTCTCCACCAAGCCTTCCAAAATCTTTTACTTCCCCTGCAAGGTAAGCAGATTCCTAAAAATTGACCCCTCCTACCAGATTTAATAGAAAATCCCTCAGTAAAAAAACTCATCTATTAATCTGACTTCAACTGCAGAATCAGGAAATTGCATGAGCAGCTAACACAATACCCATACCTTAATGGAACAATGCATCCCCCAGTCTTCCCTTTGATCCATGAAAGGACACTGCCCTTCTCCTCCCCCAAAAATTCCCCTTACCCCAACTACACTGAAATCAGGAAACAGTAATGGTAACCCACCCGATTCAAGCTGCTATGAACTCAAATTAACCAACGTATCCTCCCACCTGCAAAATGCACAGTTGAATGCATACCAACACACTTCGAGCAGGTGTGAAAAAACCTGAACACCACCCATGAGCAGCACCCTGCATTAAAGGCCCAGAATACACCCTTCCAGACCCCCATTAACTTAACCCCCTTGCTAATGGCTCCAAGGCTATTGACCATAGTGACTAACCAAATGTCAGGCTGTCTCACATCTCAGTGCGGTGACTGATCCACTGCCTTCTGCTTCCAAAACCTCTGATCATATCACAATCAAGAATTCTCCACCCACAGATGCTGTGTCTCACAGATCATGAGAAAATAAGCCAAGGGTGGTAAGGCCAAAGGTGGTATCCTTCTCCAAGCAAATAGCCATGTAACAAATTAAGCCTAACACCCAGTTGTCCCATGTCCTTGGCCACAGTCTACCTATCCTCCTCTGCCCTGAGGCTGCTAAAGCAACCAAAAGTCTTTATTGTTTGCAGTTTCTGATTCCATCAAATGTTAAACCCCATCCAAATCAATTAATTCAAAATATCAACAAACTCTCCCTTCCAGATTTTTCCTTTAACTAAAAACAGTGTGTGAGATGGTCAAAATACTCCACCCTTGCCCCAGAGCCTGCTTAGCTAACCAGTTACCTGGCCAGATCCCAATCCAACCCAACCTCATGCTGATATGACTCTTCCCCACCTGTGGACAACACCAAACTCCCCATAATCAAACCTAAACCATCCTCATCTCCAAAGGCCTCCTCATGAAACTGTCCCCCTTCACTAAAAATGGGCCCCCCAAACCTCTGTCATTCCTCAGCTGCACCACCTGCTTTACCCTGCCTCTGACATAACTCATCCTCACCTATTCCCACACTACTTCCAAACTGCACCAACTCTGACATACCAAAATGAGCACATAACATTGTATCATTACCTGTGACCTCATTAAGCACTGCTCCAGTGGCCAGGTCTGGATTCTGTCACCACTGGATGTTTCATCTTCCTCTCAAAACAATTCTTCATCTTGAGCAATAATAGCTGTCCATTTCTGCCTCAGTGCTCATGCACCAGACATCTAGGAAAACAGAAAACAGTATTACTAGAGAAAATAAAAAAATGACCCTAATTCCCTTCAAGGCTCACCTTGTATGTGTAAAGTGCACACTTTAACCAATATCCCATCTTCCAGTCTCCTAGTCACTTGAAAATACCTGCAAATACAACCCTGTCACTCCATATTTCAATGACTGGTTAATTCCACTGTGGAAAGCAATGTTGTTGAGAAATGCAGATATCAAATCCTGTACCCCAGGAGCTACCACTCACAGCTTTAATTCTCTGCTTCAGTTGCCAAACTGCCATTTAAGTAAATGTCAGGTAAACCATACTTGCAAGACATTTTACCTAGATAACTTTTTTTACTATATGTGTGAGGCAAATGCCAAGAGTATGCCAACCCTTAAGAAACAAATCCACCTCTGCATGCATCAACAACACCAGTTCCACACTCGGCAACTCCAGCCCTCCACACATAGAACAACCACAATATCCAACCCCACCCCACCCCACCCAATAAAACAGCACCACACACATAATAAATAAAGCTTGTCCTTAAAGTAACAATCAAACCCTGAACTTTGCATTTGTGAAGCAAACACCTTAACCATTATGCTCCCCACTACCTCTTCAACCTCTTAGTGCAAGAAATCTGGACAAAGAGTCCCAAAATCGAGGGAACAGATTTTAAATATTGCTGTTATAAACTTAGCAGGTTGCTAGAGTAACAGAGTTTGTGTTAACTTACTTTTTCTGAAGGATCTGAAGTATGAAACTCAAATACATGTCATTATTTAGTAACTTCAACCCCTCTGATCCTCCCAGTGATGGCCAGAAAACCATAATTTGTATGATGCCATTATTCCGTCATCTTCTCAAGTTAATAGTATTGATATTTTAAAAGGCATCCTTGATTATTTTTGGATTTGGCCCTAATACTGGAAAAAATAAGTTGAGGATTATGAGACATGATTTAAGTCATCTTCTGGCACCAACTCACATCACTTTGAAATGCAACCGCAAGTTAAAAATTTACTGCAAGGCAACAATTCCCGCACATAGAGCACATCCTTGTTTAAAAGATTTCCATAGCTTATTTAGCTTTTCATACTACTGGACAGAATCAGTACATCTGTCGCACTTCTTTCTAATAAGCCAGGTGCTACTTCCTGCACTCTCCCTAATGATTAATACTACACCATGCATGCACTATGAGCAACCATTACTTATGGTTTCTTCATGGCCTGTGAAAACACCCCAAACCGAGACTTGGAGCTCAGCTTCAAGCAAGCAACTACAGAACCACCAGGAATGCCACACCACCAATACCTCCAAAATCACCCAAGCAGAACTGCATCCAAAAGAAAAATCCAACATCCCACCAGTGAGGCGTTCTGAAAAACTGCGAACAGCCAAAAGCATGCTGCTGCCACATTCAGGGAAGTGATTGGAAAAAGCCTACAAATGCCAACACATTTCACCATCAGCAAAAAAAAAAAAAAAACCCAAAACACTCCTCGTATCAAATGATTACCCCATTGAATTTTCCACAGCAGCCTCCTGAAGTGAAAGTCATTCATGGAAATTTAATACAACAATGATTGACACACAATCCCTCTCTCCACTCAGCTCCAGTCTCTCCACAGGACAGCTAGAAATACATGATGCTCTCTCCCAAAGCCAAAACTTTACAGAAGAGTGCCACACTACACATAAAGGGCTGTCTATCCAATATGAAACAAAAGCATAAACACGTCACATCTTCTCCATGATAGTCAGATAGTCACAAACATCAAAGACCATGATGGCCTCCTGTGAAAGAGGAAAGAGAACACCTCTGCTGCCCCAGGACTCACAGTGCATTGCAACACCTACACCAAGCCAGCCCTCTATACCCCAACCAAACACCCAAAGAATGTTTTCTATTGCCTTTTTTGCTTTATGTGTATACATGTGTATGCGTATATATATATATATATATATATATATATATATATATATATATATATATATATATATATATATATATATATATAGATATATATATATATATATATATATATATATATATATATATATATATATATATATATATATATATATATATATATATATATATACATATATATATATATATCTATATAAACATGCATACACATGTTTTAGTGTGTTGGGTGGTGTTTTGGGGGGAGTTCACACTTTTGAGATTCCAAGATTTCGAGATTCTGAATTCGATATTCTGAAACTCGAGATTCTGGGATTTCGAAATTCCGTAGTGAACATATATATATATATATATATATATATATATATATATATTTATTTATATATATATATATATATATATATATATATATATATCTATATCTATATATATAGACATACATATCGATATATATATATATATATATATATATATATATATATATATATATATATATATATATATATATATATATATATATATATATATATATATCTATATCTATATATATGCCAAACAAGCGAAAGACAAGCCAAGGAACAGTGTGAACAGTACAAACTGCTTTTAATAAAATAATCGCTTTCGGAATAGTCGATGCTCTTCCTTCATCAGATAACAAGTGCAATGCATTCAATCAATTTTATAGTAAAACACATCCAAGTTAATTAAATGAAAATTAGTCAATTAATAATTAACATATTTTAACAATCAGAACAACCAACTTCATAACCCAAACTATCATATGTTTAATGCATTAACATAATGCATTAAAATAATCAAAAAAGTAACCTGTGTGCAATTTATTTTAAGCAACTCAAAAATACTACATTAATTTCTTTTAACTAAAAGCTAACGCTTAAGTGCTAAAAGTTTAAGAAAGCATTTAATGGAAATGCTTTCATTTAGCCCTGGGGGAATATGGGCAACACACTTAATTTGCCATAGAAGTTCCTCAATTTCCAATTTTATCTGCCATGGCCCGCCCCTCTCATCCTGTATTACTTGATTTAATACAGTAAATTTAAAAATGTGGTTGGGGAACAGATAAATATGTTTAGCCAGGGCATTTATCTTATCCCCTTTGGCTATAGCGTATTGGTGCTCGTATATACGCTGTTTAAGCTTCCTTTCTGTCTTCCCTATATAAAAAGCGGTGCAGTTTTGGCAGATAGCTGCATAGACAATACCCCTAGACTCACAATTATATTTACCCTGCACTTTATAGTTTTTACCATTTATTATAAACTGATAAGCAGTGTTTAAGTGCTTACATTGTTGGCAGGTTCCACATTTAGTCATACCCTTATTCCTAGACACAGAAGGTTTTTTATGATATTCCAGTAGTGATTTTAAGTTGAGCCCTCGTCTATAGGTAATCTTTAACTGATCTCCAACCAGACTATTCAAACTACTATCCTCAGTAATGAGGGCCCAGTTCTTATTTAAAATTTCTCTAATAAGAGCATGGTCTAGGTTGTATGTACATAAGAAGCTGATGGTAAATTTATTAGTGGATCCATCAGGGACGTTAGTATGTTTGTTTACAAGATTCACATTCTTTCGTAAACTCATTCTCATCTGAAACCATTCTAGCTGCCCTGACCATCTGACCCTTAACAATAGACTTCTTCTGATGGTAAGGGTGACAGCTAGAAAAGTGAAGAAGTGAATTAGAATAAGTGGGTTTCCTAAATATGGTACTTTTAAAGGTGTCATGGTGTACATCTTTATAAATGTGAATGTCCAAAAAATTGATGTTGTCATATTGCAAATTGTAAGTGAATTCGAAAAAATCTGTTAAGGATGTAATAGAAATTACAAAATCATGGGCAATTTCACTAGGGCCATGCCAAAGTAAAAACATGTCATCTTGGTAACGAGTGTACCAAGCTACATATTTTTGGAAGAACTTGTTTTTAAATAGTAACATCTTCTCCCAATGTGCCATGACACAATTGGCGAAGCTTCCTCCACATGGAGACCCCATGGCTACCCCAGTTTTTTGAAGATACATTTTACTTTCAAAGACCATATAGAGAATGAGTTTACGAAAGAATGTGAATTAATTGGAAACATGTTTTCTAATAGAGGGTACCCCACAATGTTAATTTCAAAGATTACTACAGAAGTTATCATTAAAAGACAAACAGGCTATTTTAAACCCTTATTGTCTAAGGACAACATAGCGGAACGAGTCAATCTTGTAAACAAACATACTAACATCCCTGATGGATCCACTAATAAATTTACCATCAGCTTCTTATGTACATACAACCTAGACCCTGCTCTTATTAGAGAAATTTTAAATAAGAACTGGGCCCTCATTACTGAGGATAGTAGTTTGAATAGTCTGGTTGGAGATCAGTTAAAGATTACCTATAGACGAGGGCTCAACTTAAAATCACTACTGGAATATTATAAAAAACCTTCTGTGTCTAGGAATAAGGGTATGACTAAATGTGGAACCTGTCAACAATGTAAGCACTTAAACACTGCTTATCAGTTTATAATAAATGGTAAAAACTATAAAGTGCAGGGTAAATATAATTGTGAGTCTAGGGGTATTGTCTATGCAGCTATCTGCCAAAACTGCACCGCTTTTTATATAGGGAAGACAGAAAGGAAGCTTAAACAGCGTATATACGAGCACCAATACGCTATAGCCAAAGGGGATAAGACAAATGCCCTGGCTAAACATATTTATCTGTTCCCCAACCACATTTTTAAATTTACTGTATTAAATCAAGTAATACAGGATGAGAGGGGCGGGCCATGGCAGATAAAATTGGAAATTGAGGAACTTCTATGGCAAATTAAGTGTGTTGCCCGTATTCCCCCAGGGCTAAATGAAAGCATTTCTATTAAATGCTTTCTTAAACTTTTAGCACTTAAGCGTTAGCTTTTAGTTAAAAGAAATGAATGTAGTATTTTTGAGTTGCTTAAAATAAATTGCACACAGGTTACTTTTTTGATTATTTTAATGTATTATGTTAATGCATTAAATATATGATAGTTTGGGTTATGAAGTTGGTTGTTCTGATTGTTAAAATATGTTAATTATTAATTGACTCATTTTCAATTAATTAACTTGGATGTGTTTTACTATAAAATTGATTGAATGCATTGCACTTGTTATCTGATGAAGGAAGAGCATCGACTATTCCGAAAGCGCTTATTTTATTAAAAGCAGTTTGTACTGTTCACACTGTTCCTTGGCTTGTCTTTCGCTAGTTTGGCTTAAAAGGTTTTTCAGTTATTTATATATATATATATATATATATATATATATATATATATATATATATATATATATATATATATATATATATATATATATATATACATATGTATTAAAATTCTCAACTGTGTTAGCATTGCACACACCCTCCTCCTCTTATTTTCCCTATAGACACCCAGCCACAAGCATGTTTCAACTAGCCAGGGGCTTGACAGCCAAGCAGCTCCCAGCTGCAACTGTGTATGCACAGCAGCAAAACTTCAATCATGGAAGGAACACAATTTATGCAATTACATTAAGAACCTAAAGTCAATGCTGTCTCCCTCACAAGCCAGTATATCTGGGACTGAGAAGGTTGTTAACACAAACACCACACCTCAAATACCACCCAAACCTATACAACACAAATCCACATATGCGGAGGTCCTCAAGAAAAACACACCCAAACAAACGAGTCCTCCGAGGCAAAAACACACAGAAACTCCACTGCCTGCCACACCACACACCACACATAGTCCACACACCTGTGTTTACAGCCACTCAGGCCTAAACATAAACCCAGCATATTAGTCATAGGAGAATCGATTGTGAGACACACAGGTGTGCCCTTCACCAGGCTAGATAAGAATAAAATCACGGTTAGTTGCTTGTCAGTTGCCAGAATCCACCATATCACCCATGCACTCAGGTCTCTCAACAACAGGTACTGTTATGACTGTGTATAGTCCATGTTGGCATGAATGACTTGAGACATACCTCCTTGACCTATATACATACATACATACAAATGTTTCAAGCATGGACATTAATGCCCTTCTAACTTGCTATATGAAGAGAGACATGATCAAGCTCACTGAATATGTGTCCCAGGCAGGTATGTTCCTAGCCTTAAACAGTATTCTACAATCACCCAGAATGATGCCTCAATACAAACAGAAAATGATTGACTTTAACAATTGGCTGAGTTTCTGGTGTCATTCCAAGGGGATCCACTACCTGACAGCCTGGGAAGACATGATTGACAAACCATGATGCTTTGCCAGAGATGGCTTGAACCTTGGGCAACAGACTCTTGGCAAAAGCCTCCTCCATTTTTAAACAATGCCATGAGGTCAAAACTACCAACATGAAAATTTCATCAAAATGCAAATTAAAGGACATGCTGCTAAATGCTAGGAGTCTAAACATGAAACTGCACTCATTGCAAGCATTCTTAACCCTGGAAGATGCTGACATTTGTGCAGTCACAGAAACCTGGTTCAAAGCTGTGGAGAGCACCCCAACCATACCAGGTTACTCACTCTATCATACATTCAGACCCCAAACCGTGGGCAGCAAAGCAAACAGAGGTAGAGTTGCAATATATAAAAGACATACACACCTCCAAGCTGGTCAAACAGTATGGCACATTGGAGACACTCCAGGTGCAGTTAACCATTGACAAGACCCCTATTCAAATCATAGCTACCTACAGGCCCCTAAATTTGACTCAAGATACCCACTCCACCTATCTGGACCTCTTCAAATCTATCAAAATTCAACCCTTTACCCTGATCCTGGGTAACTTTAACTTTCCAACCATAGACTGGAAGAACTACTCATGCCAAAACACAAATGCCCAGAGATTCCTTGATTTCATCAATACAAATGCCCTGGACCAGCTGGTCAACACCACCACAAAAGGTGAAAATATCTTGGATTTGGTATTAACCAACATGAGTAACCATTGCAGCATCCCTACAGTGTCATCCTACCTGGTAAAATCCGTCCACGAAGTGATCACTTTTCAAGTCATCATCTCCCCCAACCCCTCTAGCTAGAGTCAAGCAAAAAAAACTCTCCAAAGCTAATTACAGCCTCATGAGGGAAGGTATAAAATGCTTCACAGCCCCCACCCCCTACATAGGAACTGGCACATATGTCCAAACCTACACCAAAGTACTATTGAAGCATTTATATAGCTGCATCAAGAAAGAGTAAACCTGTCTGGTACACATCGCCAATAAATAAACTCTATAATAAAAGAAAAAAATTGCTGTCCAGGACCAAGAAGGAGCAGGTGTCTAATTTGAAGCAATCTCTCCTTAGGCTGAGCAAGCAAATAAGAGCACTAATGAAATCCTGCAAAGCAAACTTCGAGTCCAAACTGGCCCCATGTACTAAAGACAATCATAAGACCTTCTTCACATATGTCTGCAATCTCAAAGGAAGCACTCAGATCTGCTCAGAACTGGTAGTCAAGGACACCACGTACACCAATGCCATAGATATAGCCAACCAGCTGGCAAACAGGTTCAGTGAAAACTTTACTCCTCTGTCCCCATCAGTAAATCAGGACATCCGCAGCACCTGCCCCCTACCCTTATCTCTAGGAAGCAAGTCATCACTGTCTCTCAAAGGCATAAAATACAGCCTCCATGGGACCCGACAACATCCCAGGCTGCATCCTACATGAGTTCAGGCAGGAACTTGCAGCACCATTAGGCACTCTATTCAGCCAAAACCTGAGTACCAGCCTCATCCCAGCTGAGTGGAGGACAGTCATTGTCATCCCTTTGCACAAAGGTGAAGCATCCACCGATTCAGGAAATTATAGACCCATCATCCTAACCAGCCTGATGTGCAAGGCCATGGAGTGGATTATCATGGACCTCATTAACAAGGATAATGGCAACCTCCAACCACTTGATCCCACACAGTTTGGTTTTGTCAAGGGGAGGTCATGCCTGTTAAATTTGGTTGACTTCTTTGAGACAGTCACCAAAGCCATAGATGAGGGGAAGACAGTGCACACTGCTTACCTTGACCTGGCCAAAGCCTTAGATACTATTGCCCTCTCAGGTATAATAGATACACTCTCTCAACTAGGCATCAATCCGTATGTTATCAGATGGGTAGCAAACTGGCTCACTGATAAAACCCACCTAGTCAAAATAAGGGACGCCATCTCAAGCAATAGACCTGTAACAAGTGGTGTACTCCAGGGATCGGTCTTGTTGCCTCTGTTGTTTGGGATATACTTTTCTGAGGTGCCGCCCAAAACCAGTGGGATATGGCTAACCATGTTTGCAGATGACTGCAAGCTGGGAGTTGTCATCAATTCCCCTAGTGATGTGGACGTCCTCCAAGAGAGTCTCACCCAAAGAAATGACTGGTGCCAGAAACATAACCTCAAACTGAATGCCAAAAAATGCATCATCATCCCCTTTTTGGGAGTGACATCCCCACAAATTGCCACATTAATAACAAGGTCCTAACTGTGCAGTGCAATCAGTTTTAAGGGACTTTGACCTCCATATTGTCTCCATTACAGAGAAAGCTTTCTACATGGCCCTCTTCATTAGTGAGGGTATCTCATCCAGGGATAAGGTGTTTCTAACATCCCTGTATTCTTCCATTATAAGACCCATTATTGAATGTTCCTTTCAACATGTACCTCACAAAGCACATGCAGCAGCTGGAGAGACCACAGAGGTTCCTCACCAGGAGAATCCAGGGCCTCAAATGTCTACCCTATACAGATAGGCTAAATGCCCTGTCCCTGTACTCATTCCCATACAGATTCCACAGAGGCGGCCTCTGTCTGGCATACAAAGCAATCTCAGACCCTGCCTTGATGGGACTGCTGCATATCCACATGTCAAGCTCCACTCGAGTAACCTACATGGACAACCTCAACTTGGTCTGTGACATCAAAAGGACTTGTTGATGGGACAGATTTGTGTCTCAGAGACTCTCCCTTCTGTGGAATAGACTCCCTCTCCATGTCAAGCAGAATAGTTCATTAACCCTTTTTAAGCGCAACCTGGATAACTGAATGGGGAACAAAAAATACACCCCTGGGATTCCACCTGTGTCCCTGCTGGACAGGGGCATCGGGTGTTGACTTGATGGAACATGGGCTAAATCCTTGGCTAGGCTTGTAAGAACCTCAGGGCCAATAGCCTAGTAACTTTCTATGATCCTATGGCTGTCCCCAGCCAATTAACAGCACAGAACCTCTCCAACGACCAACCACCCACCACCAACAAAACCCAAACCACACATATTCAACCATTATATCTTTTTTTTCCCCTGCTTTTGCCACTGCTACTCTACAATCCATACACCACTAATGAATAGCACATAGGTACAACTTCCAAATTGTTAATAGACTCCAAACCTACTCACTAATAGTGAAGTGGAGGCAACCCATTTTTCCCCTTAATAAATAAATCAGGAATTCTGTAAAAGCATGAACCAAGTTCAACATTTAAATGGCTCGCACCACAACTGCACATGTGTGACAATGAGCCACTGCACTTCATTGCTTCCAAGCCCATGAACAGCCAGGAAAACTGCTGTTCCTTCAAAATGCATCCCACAAATGAAAGAAGCAGACAAGTCAGGCCACCTACAAATTCCTACTGCTTCCAGACATGCTTACCACAACTACCAAAGAAAATACTGACACTTACAGTGCAGATGCTTGGCAGACACACTCCCACTTCCTAAATCCCCCTTTGTAAACAAGTCTCAATAAATCATAAACACCAAAATAACCAGCAACAATGCCAGTGATGACCCAAACACCTCATTAAACTCTCCTCTCACATTAATGATCACACTTATAGATCACTTACAAAAAAAAGTTTCTCCAATTCCAGACTAAACGTAGTCAAAGGTCTACCTGCACCATAGTACCTACAGGTTGTCACAGACATCATACTTGCAGTAGCAAGTTCACATCAAAATCTGATCACTTACCCAGTTACACTCACACAAGACCAGTTAAGCCTGTCCTTTCACTTACCTCATTTCCTCCCAACCCGGTTACTTTCCCAATTTAACCCTTCAAACCCCCACACTAGCATTATTCCACTACCATCTTAGTTTCCATTACTAGTCCTTGCTGACCCTCACCTAAAGATGTCCCTGGACAGATTGGTTTGTTCCCAAACCTCATTTACTGTTTCAGTTACTGCATCAAAATAAAGGCTGATTTCTTGCTGGAACTAGAAAAGACTCTGGTGTGAAATTCTTTCACAATTTGCTGTCTGTTATTTAATGCTAGAAATAAAGAACATAGAAATAGTAGTTTTCAACCTACACTTGAAAAGAAAAATATCCATTCATCCATCCACAACCTCTTTTTCCCCCATTTTGCAAATCTATATTTATGATTTAATATATATTATGGACTAACCACTGTAAGGAAACATTAAAAATGTGCCTGCTTGTTGTAAACTGAATCTAATGACATCTGCATTAGGAAGGCTGTGAAGTTATAATTTTATAAAGTAATACCTTTAAAACCAACACATTGGTTGTGATTTCACTGTGTTTCTAAAACCACTAGCTCTTTCTCCCATGTAATATTTCTATGGAAAGTGCTCCTTCTGAGAGAATATATTACCTTACCTTTTTGAAGAAGATAATTAAATATAATGGCTATGTTGCTTTGATACAGATTGCTCCAACAAGCCATAAAAATAATCACTGAGCAATTATCTAGTAACTGTCCTTTGCATTTATACATAGCCAGCCTCCAAAACTGGTAGCTACATTTTGCACAATTGTGAAGTCTCGTTGAAAAGAAAATGAAAGCCATATTTGTCACTTTAACATATTTCAACTTGCTGCTTTTAGACACATACACCACCCATATCAAGCCATATACTTATTGAATAATGATCATGTGGCTGCCATATACTTTCCATTCTGTGTATATCTTTGATGTTTGGCTCTGAGGAAAGTGAAAGAAATAATGACCACAGGAAAGTATTTCAATTTGCTGCTGTCAGCTACATATACTCTGCCATAAAACAAGCCAAATAAATAATTAACTCGGTTCAAGTAACTATCTTCTGTTTTCACACATATCATGGACCTCAAATGGGATATATCCACTTTATGTATATAATTCTGATATGTGATTGAGATGAAAATGAAGGACATAGTGGCCTTTGTAATGGATTTCATCTTGTAACTCATAGACACTTACTCTGCTCCAAGACAAGCCATAGCATATATATCATATGCTTTCATATAAGACCTCTTCCTCCCTCAAAAGAAAGACATATTTTGTGCACCCACTTACATAAGATTAGGATGAAAGTGAAAAAGAAACAAATGGTCATAGTACTATATTTTATCACTGCCCCAACCAAACCAAGCTAGGTAATGATTACTTTGTTGTGCCTAAATGCCCTTCACCTTAATCCACTGATAGCACTGCTCACTGATACAGCTGGACTCCTGTCAATAAATATAAAATATGTACCAAATAAAGAAAACCATCTCTGAAGCTTGTAGCATCTGGTGTTCTTGACAGAGCAGTCTTTAAACAAATGAGTAGAGATTGACAGGAGAGCACTGAGACTGGCTGCTAAGAACAACTGATGCCAGGTACTTGCAGTACATAATATTGGTTACCCATGCCCTAATAGGCTACCCATCTCTTGATACTGTGTTAGTGGAGTAAAGGTAAGAAGTTGTGTTAATAAATGACATTACTTCACTCTTCTGGATTACATCTCCCACTGAGTTTAATGGGAAACTTTGGCTAATTATTTAATTAGTACAATTACTCCATTAGACAAATAGATACCCTGCTGGTGCCCTAGACAAGGACTTAAAATTCATTTCAAACAGATTTTAAAATGAAACAAAAAGATATACAGTCATATATCCACAATTAAGTCATTTTATAGTGATGTTGATATAACTTAAGACCATTAATACTACAATTATATGACCTGATTGATCTGGTCTTGCCAAAATAAAATGAAAGTATGCAAACAAGAAATATGGAATTTGAGATCTGGAAGACAAAACAAATTAGAACTTGAGATTAAGGAAAAAAATAAATAAAAGTTTGCACTCTAAAACTATGGTGATTAAAACTAACTGACATTCATGCATCTCATCTTTAATTTTATGAGCAAAGAGTGTTCTGGAAATAGTTGGATTGAAACCAAAATCAGTTAAAATGTATAGCAAATATTTAGAAAAAGTGGATCATCTAAGCAAATTGTATATTTCATACATTAGATGATAACAAGTCACATGCTGAATCTCATAATGGTCAAATTTCTTGGATAAGTTTAAGGGTTCCATACCCACATATGCAAAAAGAAAATGTATTGAAACGTAAGTTTAGATGACGTCATGGCAGCCACTAATATGCTTAAGAAATGTAAAGCTTCTGGTACAGGTAGCTTCTCAGTACCCTTTCACAAAACATTTAAAAACAAAATTGTCTAGTACTAGTTAAGCTTTATTTACTTCAGAGGCAAGGTTATCTATAACCCTTATCACAATCAGTCCTTTGCAATATTCATACTTATTCTGACCAAAAGCTTCAGATGAATATTACTTATCAATATTGATAAGACAAGTCTAGCAGCTAAATGTGCAAATTGATTCAAAGTGATAACATTGAACCTAATATCTAATCAGCTCCAAATGAAGAAAATTGCTTTTTTCCCTATAAAACAGTCAACTTTTTTGTTCTCAAGACATGAAACTCAAATCCTGTAATGCACATGTGGAATTCTGGTTTCTGTAAAAAAAAAAAAAACACTCAAACCCAACTATTTTAATATACGTTCATAGAGAATAAGATGATATTTTATTGCGGGTTCACTTGCAATTTTAGTGGGTAGAAATGTAGCTTCATTAAGGCTGTTTGGCCAACAAGGAGAAGCAGCAAGCAGTCATTACCAGTGGGTCAGACTCCATCATGTGACTGGTATCTGAGGTAGTCTGAATCAAAGTGAAAGAATACTTGGTGACGTAGATAAGACTCAGATACTCAGCATGGAGGAAAACTCTGTGTGTGTGTGTGTGTGTGTGTGTGTGTGTGTGTGTGTGTGTGTGTGTGTGTGTGTGTGTGTGTGTGCATGTATAATTGTGTTTGCAGGGCATTGCATTGTATGTGCCTGCCAGCAACAAGCTAAAATTCATTACTGTAGTCATTTATGTATTCAGTCATCCATTTGATCACAGTCAGATATTTCAGATATTCACAGTCAGTAAAATAGTTACTAGGCACATGTGCATGTGTGTGTGTGTGTGTGTGTGTGTGTGTGTGTGTGTGTGTGTGTGTGTGTGTGTGTGTGTGTGTGTGTGCAGTGAACTGAACTATGTTATTATAAACATTGTTTTAGCAATAACCCACAACTGAGTGTGGGTATCACAAAATTAACCTACTGTTGCTGTGTTTTGATCACTATGGCAAAACACATTGTGTGTGTGAGGGTGGTTGTGTGGGTGTGTGTGTGGGGGGGCTGTGTATATGTGCTTGTGTAACTCTGAGCATATGGATGGAGGGAGTTGCAGTGGGTTTTATAACATGTGCCTAACAGTAGTGAGCAGAAATGCATTACCGTGGACATCATTTATGTATTTCTTCATTCATTTGATGAGAATCAGAACATTGAGGTGTACAGAGTCGTTAATATGATTGTATCTGATGGACTCATACATGTTGTGTGTGAGTGTGTGTGTGTGTGTGTGTGTGTGTGTGTGTGTGTGTGTGTGTGTGTGTGTGTGTGTGTGTGTGTGTGTGTGAGTGTGAGTGTGTGTGTGTGTGTGCCTGTGTGTGTGTGTGTGTGTGTGTGTGTGTGTGTGTGTGTGTGTGTGTGTGTGTGTGTGTGTGTGTGTGTGTGTGTGTCTGTGTGTCTGTGTGTGTGTGTGTGTTTAAAGGGAATGCAATGCAATACACTGCATGCTTATGACAGCAATAAGCTGAAAAATATTTATCATGGCCATTATTTATGTAATAATTCATGCCTTTGATTACAATCAAACATCTGAGGTGTCTACAATAAATAAGGTGCCAGTAATTGATGGGCCCAGAGGTAGTCTGTGGATAAAATTGACTAACCCATGCTGTCATTTGAACTTGGCTAATGTGCTTTTGAGTAAAACAAGCTGAAATACATTACTGTGAATTTATTATTATTATTATTATTATTATTATTATTATATATGAATGTGATTAACTCCAGCTACTATTTGATCTTAGTTGCTTCATGCAGTTCTCCACTTGCTTTGAGGTCTCCAGCTGCCACTGCATCCAATGTCCAAGCAGGTTTTATGTATATTTGCCAAAAATAAGATAATAGTACTACTTGAAATCAATATGTAAATCAATGGGTAAAATATTAGTTCACTAAATTGCGGGAGGTACTTGTCTGTACCTGTCTGTCTGAAAAGTGGTTACCACTGTGTCCCACAGGGCTTTGTACAAGGGTTATATTTTATAGTAAGCTATTCATCTCCAATATACAAATGGGGACTGGGCTATGGAATATGATATATGGCTGATAACTGTAAAGTGAGCAAAATAATTACTTCAATAAAAGATACTATAGATCTTCAAGACTGTATTAAAAATACACACTTACAGTAGCAATGATATCATCTTTGGTGTCAAAAATGTAGTATCATGATACTTGACAAAAAGGATATAAATTGTGATTACAAAACAAATGGTCAAATTATTATAGTAATTCATTAAAAATTTTGAGACAATAGTAGAAAACATTTTAAACATGTACATTTGCCAAAGTCAGAAATGCACATTCTATAATGTATTTCTAAATGTCACATCTAGTTTTCCACAGAGCTCACAATACCAATTAATACCTCACAGATCAGATCCAGTATTAATTGCAATGCGGAAGTTTATAGGTTTCAAACTAGTTAACCAAAAGAAATTGAATAGGCACAGACACTCCTGATTAGACAGATTACAAGACTAAAAATTTTGAGTTATTCAGAAAGGCTTCATGAACGATCATTATATGTTGGTTCTTATAGGTCACTAAATAGTGACCTCTGTCTTATCTATAAGGCAATGTCTGATATGATTTTCTTTCAGAGTCTATGACTGAATCTCTCACTGCTGCAGAGCTAAAATCAGATCAAAGAATCTTATGCTAAAAATAAATGTCAGTACCAGAAAAAAACCATGACAGGTACATTACACAGTGCCTACCAAGATCATATAATAAGCTTTCTTTTACAATTAGAGGAAGTTGGTAATTAACTTTTTTCAAATTCTAATCTTTATTAACATTTCAGTGCATTTTAAACTGAGGTTATACCAGTCACACTTCCTGAATACAAGTAGGTCATAAGCTTGACAATCACAATCTAACCAATGATACAGACATAAAACCACCATGAAAGCAGTATAACTGTATTTGTCAGCAAATACACAGAAACACACACACACACACACACACACACACACACACACACACACACACACACACACACACACACACACACACATACACACACACCATGTATTCATGGAAAAGGTCATCATTTGAGTATATCTGAACATTATGCACAGCAGCAGTATATAAATGTGTGCCTTAGTTATATTATCAGAAGAACAGCACAAACATCCAGAGCTGATATAGGCCAAATGGCGACAACATATTATAGATGTTAGTTGTTATGCCTGTCCACAATCATGCTCCTAATTCTGTGTTGTACACTTCCCCCTCCCCAACTGAGTGTCCAAGTGGCAGCACATGCATATAATAACCCAGATTGTGGAGTAGATGTTTGTTTGTTGCAAAATGAGGCAGAGGGCCAAGCCAAATATATTTTTGGATTTCTGGACTCTTTACAGTCAGGGAGTGCAGTAGGTTGCAGGAACTGGTGGACACATCCAATGATCAATAAGAAGGTCAGATCACAACACAGACAGCAGAGGGTAAAGTACATGACAGAGTATACCAGCATCAGCTTGGAGGTCACAAAAGGTGGACCCCTCATTTCCCTGCTATGCCATTGTCAGGTCTGGGGACTGAGATGACACCAGTTGCACAAAGTCCTGAAGGCAAAGAGAGCTACAGTTGGAATGGAGGATTAGCCAAGTACACTTGACATTAGTTCATAGGTACATAGTTGTGTACTACGCTAATGGCCCAGGAGCCTTTACAAGCCTAGCCCACAGAAGTGCCCTGGCATTATGCCACCCGACATTAGTTCCCAGTGCCTCTATGAAGCACAGCCACTGGAGTGATCACCGAAATTAACTTTCTATTTCCCATCCACTCATCAAGATTTCTCTTGAAGGTGGCCAGTGAGGTGCTCTGCTTGACATGTATGGAAAGTCTGTTCCAAAGCATGGGCAGTCTCTGGGTTATGAACCTGTCCCTCTAGCATGTTCTGTTGATTGTGGTAATGAGGTTGAGGTCTTTGGAGTGCGTGGTGTGGATGGATTGGGATTTCTTTAGATGTAGCATTTCTAACAGAGCTGGGTCAGACATGGCTTTGTAAGTCAAGCAGAGATCGCCTCTTAGTAGACGATATGAGACAGAGAATAGCTGGAGTTTTTTTAGTCTGTCCATGTAGGACATGTCTTTAAGACCTAGGAACCTCTTTGTAAGGTACTTTTGTGGCCTCTCCAGCGCATGTGTCTAATGAGATACATGCCAAATGGGGATTATACTCTATGACTGATCTAATGAGGGAAGAGTAGAGATAAATGATGACCTCTTTCTTCCTGGAAGCAAAACCCTTGGTAATGAGATGTGCCACATAGAAGGACTTTCTGACTACAGTGGCAATGTGGTGGTCAAAGGAGAGGTTGCTGTCAACCTGTGTCACCAGATTTCTTATAACACCCTCACTGTTCAGTGGGCTCCCATCGATGTGGTAATTAGTGGGCACTGAGTTTTTTCCAAAGGGGATGACAACGTGTTTTTTGGCATTAAGCCTAAGGCCATGGTTTTGACACCAGTCACTGGTCTCAATGAGGCCTTTCTGTAGGTGTGGGGTGTGCAATTATATATCGGCAAAACTGAGCTTGCACTAAGGAAAAGAGTGTATGAGCATACACATGATATCTCAAATGATTTATTTAAGCACAGGATTAATTGCACACCTGGTAAAATATTTTTGTTTTTTATTTTGGAGAAGGTAGCCATTACTTTGAGAGGGGGACCTTGGGAAAGCAGACTTGAGTACAGGGAGTTATTGCGGCATGTTAGACTCACTGCTGCCACACATCCAAGTTTAAACAATCATGGAGACAAAATTATGAGTGGAAAAAGTTTTTGTCCCAGCCCCTTTTAAATAACTCACACCAATTCCTAAAGACATTTGACCTTTATTAATATTACAGAAACATAAACTTTATTCACATAGAAACAAATAACATGAAAACAGCAACTTCACAATTCTCGAACAATCTCAGGGCAGCGTACCTACTCACCCTGACTGAGTCATACATCAGGGCAACATACCCATTTGCCCTCTTTCATCATCCATCAGGGCAGTGTACCCACTCACCCAGCTAAACCTTAAAAGGGCAGCATACCTGCTCAGCCTTTCCAACCAACCATTATCCAATTAAGTTCAATTATTGTCAAGCAGCATCCAGCAACTCACTTGATCCCCAACTCAAAGCCATGACCACCTTCACCTAGAGGGGGACCAGAAGAGGACAATCCTGTCCCTCTTCTCCACCCTTAAACTAACAAACTGTAATAAATAAATTATTTGGGAGGAAGGGAGGGTCAACAACTCATGCCTAAATGTGACACCACTTCCTCTGTTCCCAATTATATCAGCTAAGTCCCTCCCTAACCTACCTCACTTCCTCTAGCCTCTTAAACAACTTAACCCCTTATTATCCAAAGGCCTAGCCCCTGTTAACTGACTTAACTATACCAACCCCCCCCCTTTTCCTCCTAAACTACCCCCACCACTCATGCACTAAAGAGAATCCAGGACAAACTGGTTTGTACTCATGTACCAACTCCTTCGCTCAACGCTTTCTGGAATTCATAAATTCCGTGCCCTGGATTAACTTATCCACACCCCCACCAGAGCAACAATATCCTAGACTTAGTCATTACCAACATGAGTAACCGGTGTTCCACACCTGAAGTCAACTCCTCATTGGTCATATCCGACCATAAGCTAATCACCCTAGATATCCACTTCCTGCCCCCACCCCTCATTAAGGAAACCATGGCAAAAAAATTTCTCCAAAGCCAACTTCATGCTTCTTAAGACAGAAGTGGCAAACTTCATGACACCCATGCAGATGGGCAATACAGTTACGACTGCCGAATCCTACACAAATGCACTCTATAAGCACTTATATGAGTGGATGGATCATGCTATTCCAAACAGAACCAAGATGCTATCCTCCAAAAAAGGAAGCCAATCTGGTGGGCCCCTGCCATAAACAAACTCTACAACAGAAGGAAGAAAGTGTTGCAAAAGAGAGCAAAATCCCATGAGTGGGGGAGCAGCCTGGTCAGCCTCAGTAAGAAGCTGAGATCTCTTATAAGATCCTCCAAAGCTAGCTACAAAAACAAAATTACCACTGATTCTAAGGACAACCACAAAGTATTCTATATTTATGTCAAAAATCTCAATGACAACACCCAGAGCTACTCTGAGTTACAGCACAACGGCATGAAAATTACAGAACCAACTGATAATGCCAACATCTTGGCAGATAGGTTCATTGCTAACTTTATCCCCCCCCCTCACCCCCTAAAGGGCCCATATCTATACAGGAAGAATGCAGAGTCCCTGTAATCACAACTATGCAGGGAAAAGCTGCACTCTCTAAAGCCAAAAGCACAGCATCCATGGGACAGGACAACATCCCAGGCTGCATTTTACATGAACTTCAGAACGAACTGGATCCGCACCTAAGCACCATGTTCAATCATAGCCTCACATCAGGCTTTTGTGTCCACCAAATGGCACACAGCAAGTTATCCCACTCCAAAAAGGTGGAGCCACCACTGATCCCAGGAACTATCACCCTATTAATCTGATGAGCCTGGTCTGTAAGGCCATGAATGTATCATGATGGAACTCATAAACAAAGACATTGGTGACCTCAAATTCTGGACCCCACCCAGTTCGGGTTTGTGAAAGGCAGATCATGCCTCCTGAGCCTGATCAACTTCTTTGAGGCAGTCACCAAAGCCATACACGAGGGTAAGGTGGTTCACACAGCTTATCTTGACCTCACCAAGGCTTTCAACACCATCCCCCATTCTAGAATTATAGCTAAACTCACTAAACTAGGTAGAAATTCCTACGTCACAAGATGGGTTGCCAACTGGCTCACTGACAGAACTCACACTATAAAAGTTGCAGACTCCAAATCTGACTTCAAACCAGTGACAAGTGGAGTACCACAGGGTTCAGTCCTGGGACCTCTCCTGTTTGGTATCTACTTTTCTGAAGTACAGGCTAACATAGTAGGCCTTTGGCTAATGAAGTTCACAGATGACTGAAAACTAGGAGCAATAGTCAAGTCCGCAAATGATGGGGGTATCCTACAGAAGGGCCTCAGTGAGACAGATGCCTGGTGTCAGAGCCATGGCCTCAAGCTCAATGCCAAAAAGTGAACTGTCATCCCCTTTGGTAAAAACTCTGTACTCATGAACTACCACATAGGTGGCAGTCTACTTAACACTGAATGTTTGATAAGAGACCTTGGGACCCAGGTGGACAGTAGTCTCTCCTTTGATAATCACATCGCCATAGTAGTCAGAAAATCCTTCTACATGGCACACCTCATCACAATTCTCTCATTCAGGAAAAAAGAGGTCATTGTTCCCCTCTACTTGACCCTCATTAGACCCATTATACAGTACAATGCCCCTTTTGGAATGTACCTCACAAGACATCTTGCAGCAGCTGGAAAGGCCACAGAAGTACCTCACAAAGAGGATTACTGACCTGAAACAGATGCCCTACACTGACCATCTCAAAAAACTCCAGCTTTACTCCGTGGCATATCTCCTACTTCGAGGTGATCTCTGCCTAACATATAAAGCTATGTCAAACCCAGAGCTGTTGGACATGCTACACCTAAAGAAATCCCAATCCCTCCAAGCTACACACTCTAGGGACCTAAACCTTGTCACCACAATACACAGGGCATGCTGGAGGGATAGATTCTTGTCCCAGAGACTTCCCATACTCTGGAACAAGCTACCCATCTATGCCAAGCAAAGTTCCTCATTAGCACTCTTCAAGAAAAATCTTGATGAGTGGATGGGAAATAGGAAATACACCCCGGGGATCAATTCTGTGGCTCTGCTTGACAGGACTCAGGAAAATAACTTTCTCGGGTGGCATAAGCCAGGGAACCTTGTTGGCTAGGCTTACTTAGGCCCTTTGGCTGATAGCCTAGTAACCACCTATGAACCTACCTATGAACCTATGCCCCAAACCTCATTTGTCCTGGCCCCCTTTTAAATAACTCACACAAAAAACCTAAAGACATTTGATGACTTTTTTACAGAAACATTAAATTTATTCACATAGAAACAAATAATAGGAAAACAGCAACTTCACAATTCTCGAATGATCTCAGGGCAGTGTACCTACTCACCCTGACTGAGTCATACATCAAGGCAACGTACCCATTCACCCTGTTCCATCATCCATCAGGGCAGTGTACCTACTCACCCAGCCAAACCTTAAAAGGGCAACGTACCTGCTCACCCTTTCCAACCAACCATAATCCAGTTAAGATCACTTATTGTTAAGCAGCATCCAGCAACTCACTTCATCCCCAACTCAAAGCCTTGTCCACCTTCACCTAGAGGGGAACAGAAGAAAACAATCCTGTCCCTCTTCTCCACCCATCAGCCTGCATCCAGGCTGTTCCCCCTCTTAGGCCGTCACTTTCACCATACCTTCTAGTAACAACTTCAAGTGAACATTAAACAAATCCAAACCCACATCATTCAAATGCACCTCATCTGATTGGAACCAAACTACCTCACTATCCAAAAAGTCCCTATGACCAATGGTATATATACCTAAAACCCTTAGCTGCCTATCCAACCTCTGATTAATAAACCTCCTAACCTGTTTAATAGCTGATAACTAAATGCATTCTTCCAAATCAAACGCTGAAGTAACTCTAACCAAGCTATACTCATAGCCAGGTACAACATCTGCAACTTCAACAAGTCCTGTAAAATTATATCTACTAACTGCTTCTTTGAAAGCATACCTAGATCATTACCTCCCAAATGAACCACTAATATCAGGGGACATCCTACTCTCAACCTTACCTGCTCAAACTCATGCATCAGTCTATCCCATCTAAGCCCTCTAACCCCATGCCAAGTCACTGTCCAACCTAAGTGAGAGAAATGTAAGTTTTTACCATCCGCCCTAACCACTGCCTGTTTCTCTGCCCAGTGGATATAAGAATGACCCATGATAACAATCTGCTTTCCTAAAAGAAAAGAAAATTAACAGCATACACCAAGCAAAACTTTATCTAATATATGATAGAAATGCATTTGAAGACCACCTCCCTACCCTTTGAATAACTTCAATAGAACTACCATCCCTAGTGAAATATGAAGCCGTACCAGTGTGAAAGGAATGCAATACAAACCTCTCCACTGGAAAACCCACTCAACAAAAAAACCTCCTGATGAGATGTACAAACAGACCACTTGTCACTCCCTTCCCATCAGCTGAACAGAAAACCAAATCATACGGGCCCCCCACCTAGATCCGTCTTAATTCCTTGGCCCACCTCACTGGGCAAAGTCCAACATTCTTATCTGCATTGAGCATGACCACTGAACCTTTACTTAATTGATCTGTCTTAGTCTTTTGCAAACCAATAATAACCGACCCAGAATCTTCAATACATCCCTCCAAAGTAAAGATTCTAACAACTCAGACACTCGAAAAGCACCAAAATGTAACCATACACACAGCGTGACCCACATAACATAATCTGAGGAGTTACCTTCTAATAACTCTAAACCTTTCAACAAAACTTTCAACAACACCGTCATCAGTGGCCATCTCATACCACTACATTCTACAGCCACTTTTCCCCATCCTTTCAACATACTCCCTACTGTCCATGACTTCATAAAATCATGTAACCCAGATACCAGCATGAATATGCTAATTGTCACCAATTCCACCCTAACCATTTGTAAGGTTTTACCTAAACCACAAGCTCAAGCTAAATAATGGAGCAGTCATTCCTCAGACCTTACCCCTTCATCTTCTGGCAATTGTAAAACAAACTGATCAGATTCACAAAGGGTCCTACCGTAAGCCTTCCTTGTGGACCAAGCCCAAGAATGATGCACCAACCTCCTGGCTACCTCGACTCAAGATTCCACACATCATCTGGCAAGAGTACCAGCACTTCCCCCACCCCTGGAGCCAACAACCAAAACCTGGAAAACTGAAATCGGGACAAACTATCAGCAATGTCTTTCCTCAACCCGGGCACATGCACCCCTGTAAATGAAAAATTTGTTAACAGACTGTAAAACCAACTTACGTAAAATCAACAATTCTGACTTAGCTGTCTTCTTCTACAAAACCCACACCACTGCCATGTTATCATAATGGAAAATAATTCACTTCCCATGCAAGAAATCCTTCCAAACTACTGAAGCTGCCCAAATTGGCATCAACTGTAGAAATGCAACACCTCTTTTCAATTCCTCCTTCCACTGCCTAGGCCATTTAACTGCAAACCACTGTCCCCCAAAATAAGCCACCATGCCAAAGCCCCCTGCTGCATCCATGAATAACTGAAGTTCCTCTTTCCCTACCCAGTCTGTCTGACAAAAAGAAATCCAATTGAACTGCTCTAAAAAACACAACCACAGCAACAAATCCTCCCGAACCAACCTGTTCACCATAACCCAATGGTGTTTACTTTTGCCCCCTTTTAACAAAAATGCTACTGACCTACAAAAACTATGCCCAGGGCTTACCACCCGACATGCAAAATTCAGAAACCCTAACAACTTCATAACTGTCTGAATCCGTACCTTATCCTTAGGCACTACTGACCTTATTGTAGCCTTCAGCCTGTCTATCTTATCAATAAGAAAGCAAAACAAACCCCGTTCAGCATCCACCATTAATCCCAAGAATTCTAACACTCATGACGGACTTTCCAGCTTATTTTGAGCCAAAGGTACCCCTAGTTCCTCACACATGCTCATGAATTGCCACAAGCCTTCTTGTGCACCTACTCATCCTTCACCAATTAGCAAGAAATCATCCAAGTAATGTACTGCCCACTGTGTACCCAACCTCTGCTGCCACACCCACTGTAGTTCTGTACTATATTTCTCAAATGTTGCACATGTAACTGAACAATCCATTGGCATAGCTTTGTCAAAATAATATTTGTCACCCACTACCATACACAGTAATGGCCAATCCTCCTGCTTGATTGGCAGTAAATGAAAGGCAAACTCAATGTCCATCTTTACTAGCCAAGGCTCCTTAAACTCTCTAATTAACTTGACGGCATCATCTAAAGATGCATAACTAACCCTGACATCCTCACCCGCAATTAAATCATTAACCGAGCCCACGTTGGGATACAATAAATGGTGAATCAACCTGAACTCACCAGCCCATTTCTTTGGTACCGACTCCAATGGTAAAATCTTAAAATTAACAAAAGGCCGACTATCAAACGGACCAATTAACCAACCAGCCTGACAGTCCGTCTCCAACAGTCCCCCCAGTATATCCTCCTTGCCCCACACTGAGTGCAGATTCTTACAAACCACCTCATCTCCACCCACCCTAGATGTTATAGGAAACCCTTGCTGAAACCCATCTAATGTCTCTAAGTGCCAGGTAAGAAAAGCCTTGGATCATGCATCGTAAAACCTCCATGTTAATGGGGAAAGGCAACTCTTCCCCTGTTTCACCTAAAAATTCCACTTCCCCATGATCCCCAAAAATGACCTCTGCCCTAACTACCTGAAACCCCATAATGGAGGAAAAGCCGGCCTCCCCTGATGTGAAGTTCACATTCATAGCATTAATGTCATGGTGCCCACATTGAATGGCCGGATGATTCCCCCCACACCTAGAATAAGAGTGCAAGAATTTGCACCCTACTCACGAACAACTCCCACTACTAAAGGTCCAATACACACCAACTTCTTCTCCCCCTTTCCCCCCTGTTAATCCCCCCCCATAACTATCCATCATGGTAGCCAACCAAATGTCAGGATGACACACCTCCCAGAGAAGGGAACGATCCACTGCTTTCTGCTTCTGGAGCCTCTGGTCATACCATAACCAAGCATTCCCTGGACGTAACCACTGCACCTCCCAAATCATGAGAAAATAACCCAAAAGGGGCAAAGCCAAAGACCCGTCATTTTCTGGTTGCACCGCCTTGTAGAAAACAAACCCAGCTACCCAATTATCCCATGTCCTAGCATAAATTCTATCTACTCTTTTCCTACCCAAACCCGCCAGAGCGACCAACAAATCCTTACTATTAGCCAACACAGCCTCTACCAGTCGCTGCACTCCTTCCACATCAATTAACTCAAATACATCCACATATTCCCCTTTCCAAATTTTTTCTTTTACTGACAATGGAATGTGCAGAGTCAAAAAGACTGCCCCTGATACTTGACCCAAGGCCTGTGTGATCAACTAATCACCCAGGTGAAGGCCAAATTCAGAACCTAGCTCAGAACCCAATCCCGTGCTATCTCCTGAACATGCACTATACCCCCCAATTGCTTCTCCCCCACTGGTCCCAGAAATCCCTGCGACCTCCACCACTGCACACCCTACTGTATTCCATTCTGTACCAGATTCTCTACCCCTAGGCTCCCTCTCTTCCCTGTTTACCCCCATATCCTCATAGCCTACCTCGCCTGCCAAACTTGTTGATGCAAGTTAGCCATCTGCAGAAAAAAACACATGTATTAATAATCAATGCCAACTACCACCATCCTCTTCTTCCTAACCACTCAAGCAGCACCAGAACTAAGCCTTAACCTACCATATGGCTGGAGCCATGAACACAAGCCCTTTGAATATTCAACCTTATGCACTACAGTCAGAGCAGCCCACCAGCACCAACAAGCATGCTGAACCAGTGTAACCTCCTCATTAATAGCAGCATTTTTTTACATACATCTATATTTATATATATATATATATATATATATATATATATATATATATATATATATAATATGATGAATGGCTCTGGCAGGTGTTGAACCCAAGGCCCTGTATCATGCGGTCATGGCAATATACCCAGCTCAGCCTCTTCCAGGACAAAATGCAGCCCCCACGACCTACAGATCCAATTTACCCCCACCTACCAGGAGAAGCCACAAGACTACCAGGGAATGACAGGGAAGCAAGCAAGAACACCACTGTAACTGCCAACAACCAAATCAAAGCAATGAGACTACCCTAAAGGAAGCAGTCCCCCCATAGGTTCATAGGTAGGTAATAGGCTATCGGCCCAAGGGCCTACGTAAGCCTAGCCAACAAGGTACCCTGGCTTACGCCAACTCACCAACTCATGCCTAAATGTGACACTACTTCCACTGTTCCCAATTATATCGTCTAAATTAACTCCCTCCCTAACCTACCTCACTTCCCCTAGCCTCTTAAACCACTTAACCCCTTATTAACCAAAGGCCTAGCCCCTGTTAACTGACTTAACTATACCAAAATCCCCCCTCCCCTTTTCCTCCTAAACTACCCCCCCCCCCCACTCATACACTAAAGAGAGTCCAGGACAAAATGGTTTGTCCCAAACCTCATTTACAATTAAAACATCTAAATAATTCATATCAATTTTGGAAATGCTTTAGGTGAACCTTAAAAAAACTGTTGGTATTATTCAAGTATTCCACAAACTCTTTTAAATATTCCAAACTACTTTTCTAGATAATAAAGATATTATCCAGGTAATGCAATGGGATCCATGGTTATCAGGTCAACAGTCATTAGCAGACTGGGGTGCAGACAGAACTTTTGTGAACAAGCAACTGAGTGTGCAAGAAAACTAATCAATTGCAAGATCACTTAAATAGCCTGTGAGTTGGAAATCATGCTCCTAGAACACAGGGACTTTGATGATAGAGGCATACTGTGGTAATGGGAGGATGGAGTGCTCCTGACTAATTTTGAGTTAGAGCTCTTTAATCTACATTTGTAATTTCTATTACAGGACTTGAAGGCCAGTGGTCACTTATAAGAGACAGGTTAGGATGAGACCTTAGCATGGGATACCAAGTTAAAGAGGAATTATCAAAAGGCAAAAATAAAAAAATGGTAGGAGTCATTGCAGGCCTGGTTGGAAAAGAGGGATCAGGCAGCAATTCAAAGAATGCAGCCTGGTGCAAAAAAAGGGCTTACATATACCAACTTTGAGATTAGCATTTTTTGGGATATTCCCATCAAGTTGGGAATGAAAAGTTGGTTCAAAGAAAGTAGAGAGCTTATCATCACATCTTTGTCTAGGATGGAAATGAAGGTTATATAATATGCTGAGTGGGCAGGAAAGGACCAAAGTGTGTGGGCAGGAGAACAGCACCCAGACAAGGGCAGGCAGCTGTTGCTAATTGGCAGTAGCTTAAAATTTCTTAGGACAGAATAAACTGTCTACAAATTAAATAGTGAAGCAGAATGGCCACCATGGCTTAGGAGGATCAATGCTGGCTGGATGGCAAGAAAGTTTTTGGACCTCATGTCAATAAATGCTGTAATGGATTTAATAAAATAATCTGATTGCATGTTATTAATGGACCATTAAAAGAATCACAAAAAGTGAGATAAATCTGATAAATGAATGAAAAGTATGAAATAAAATGAATCATGAAAAAATGGGTCATAAATATTCAAGTCCTCAAAATGAAAGAAGGAAATTTGCAACTTTCTTAGAGGGAAACAGGAGGGGGTAAGTGAAAAGACATGAGAGTGTTCCTTGGCATCCTCAGCCATTTTTTGGAAAGCATTAATGATACAAGTTAGAAAAAGCTTTAACAGAATTACATCAGCCAGGTCAGGAATTTCAGTAGCAGTAACTGTTGTTTGATTTGCCATTGAAGTCAATGGCTTGGCAGTTGTTCTTCTTCTTCTTTCAGCTTTTCCCAGTTAGGGGTCACCACAGCGGAACTCCGGTCCACTAATGATTGGCAATAGATTTTTACGGTACCGAGGTGCCAGCCCAATGCCCAACCTTCAATGATGGCATGCCCATTCACACATGTCTTTTGAACGCCACTCGACCGCAGGGAGGACATGCAAACTCCACACAGAAGGCGCTCCAGCAGAGAATCGAACGGCAGTATTCAAACAAAATAATTGTGAAAATGTCACAAAACACTTACTGCGCAATAAATAAAAAGAGCCTTTCTCTGTGGTATTGCCAAGGGAAGTTTTAAGATATGGTGAGGACATGGCTTTTTGAAGCTTTTTCTTTTCAGGCAACACCATAATAGATGAAAAAAGCTTAACATTATCAAGGGTGCAATTAGATCTAAAATCTTAAGGATCCAGCAAAGACAAATGTAAGTTAAAAAGAGCAGTAGCTGACTGTTTTAAAGGAAGATTACATATAAGCTTTTTATGCTACTATGAAGATGTACTCTGGGATTCAAAAATATTGCCACAGAGATAAGCCCACTTTACTGTACTTTACTGCTGCTGGTAGCCATTTCTGATTTCTTGATGAGATGCTGCACTGCAGTGAGCCATATCTCTGGCCTACTGCAAATGTAAATTTTATTTTTTATTTTATTTTATTTATTTATTTTTTTTTTATTATTTTATTTTATTTTATTTTATTTAAATAAAAATTTATTTATTTTATTTTATTTTATTTAAATAAAAATAAAAATAAATAAAAATCTCTGGCCTACTGCAAATGTAAATGAGGCACTATGGCAGACAGGCATATGACAGCAAGTCATGTACTCTCTCCTAAAAGTGCCATTCAGTTGTGTAAATCACCACCATCAATGGCTGTATTTAACATGATGAAAAGTATGTGTTTACCCGTTACTTTTAATGGGTAAGATCACATGACAAGCAAGTTCTAGGGAATTTAGAAGACAAGTAGATTTGGGAAGAGAGTGCATGTGTGTGTGTGTGTGTGTGTGTGTGTGTGTGTGTGTGTGTGTGTGTGTGTGTGTGTGTGTGTGTGTGTATCTCCCTGGGCAGACACACTACAGAACTTTTTTAAGGAATGCTGAGATTGCATGTGTGTTTTGTGTGTGTGTGTGTGTGTGTGTGTGTGTGTGTGTGTGTGTGTGTGTGTGTGTGTGTGTGTGTGTGTGTGTCTGTGTGTATGTGTGTAAGCACATGCAAGTGCATACTGGAGCATGCCTATGGGTGTGTGGGCGAGTGTTTCCCTGAGTATGAGTGTGTGTGTGTGTGTGTGTGTGTGTGTGTATCTCCCTGGGCGGACACACTACAGAACTTTTGTAAGGAATTCTGAGATTGCATGTGTGTTTTTTTGTGTGTGTGTGTGTGTGTGTGTGTGTGTGTGTGTGTGTGTGTGTGTGTGTGTGTGTGTATGTGTGTGTGTGTGTGGGTGGGTGTGTGCGTGTCTGTGTACACACACATGGGGATGTATGTGAATGGGTGTTTGAGTGTGTGAGTGTGTGTGTGTGTGTGTGTGTGTGTGTGTGTGTGTGTGTGTGTGTGTGTGTGTGTGTGTGTGTGTGTGTGTGTACGTGTGTGTATGTGTCTGCCTTGGTGGACACACTACAGAACCTACATAAGGAATGCTGAGATGGCTTGTTTGTGGATGAACCAACAGCTATCAACTATGTAAATCTGCACAGACAGACCGTAAACATCACTGAGGGTTCTAAAATAATAAAAAGCAATTTATTAAAATTCAATTAGTTAGGTGCTTTCATTCAAAACAGAATTTCCTCACAAGTCAGAGTTTTTGGGGCTTATAAAACACTGTTCCCACCACTCCATTAGTAAATTAGCCAAAATGGGAGCTACTCTAGCAACTATTGCTGTTCCCATTTTTTGCTTATAGTATTTTCCTTGGAATATAAAGAAGTTGTTGTCTAAAACTAGTTCAAGTAGTACACACACAGTGTTGATAAGTTCATTGTTAAATGTGCTGAGATTTGTTAGGTAATCCATAACAAAATAAATCCCTGTCTCTTGATGGATGTTGGTATATAAGAAACCAATTCATTATTTGTCTACCTGTGAGATGTGCTCCAGTTATTATATTGGTAAAACTGTTACGAAGTTATCTAAAAGAATTTATGAGCACATCACAGCTATCAAAAATAAAGATCTTAATAATTCATTGACAAAACATGTTGCCATCTGTGAAGAGTTTTGAAAATTTCATTTTTTTGTTGATGATAAAGTCAATATAAGTGACTTTGTAGGTAATTACAATGTATTTTTAGAATGCCGAGAAGCCAAATGGCAGATCAGATGCTGCCAATAAAAAACAGGTCTCAATGAGTTTATTAACTTGAAATGTTTTTTACTAGCTCAGAGACTTTGATTGTTGCTTTTTGTCTGTTGTATTTTAATAATTTTGCACCCTACCCTGCACTGTGTCTTCGGTGCCCCAGCTACTACTCAAACTTGGGTCATTTTCAGGGCTTTGTCTCTAAGTTAGATGGAATCAGATACTGTACACTAATAATAATATAACAACTACATGCATAACATCTTATGCATTTACTATATTCGTCAACAACATGTCTGAAGTTAAAATGAAAGCATTGCTCTGTAAATTACTTCATATTTCTGGGTACATTTTTGATGGATATTCACTGCAAATGAAACTTGTTTCACTGCACCAGACACAAACACTTTCATAGACTGTGCCTTATACTTGTGAATCCTTGGCAAGCTGAAAATAAGAGGAATAAAATATTTCTCAACAGATAAACATATTAGCTTCTCACTTAAAGATGTGTATGTTATACAGCATATTATATATTGTTAAGCACAGTGCTTCAGAAATTAATCTGCATATATTTAAATTATATAATAAAACATTAAGGTTTTTGTAAACTTCTCTTTACCAGTCACTGTAACTCTACTTCTTTTATCTGTTAAATAATTGATTGCAGTTCATTAGCCAAAATGTCATATAAGGCAAACTTCTCCAGTACAGTCAATTGCTAAACCTTGTTTGAACCTTCACTTTAATAAACATTTCCAAATGCTGCAATAGCAGTATGTTAGGTGGGAATAAATATATTTGGCAGAAAAAAATGAGCTATAGACACTGTAGATGCATTAGTATATCAGAAAGTAAACATTTCAAATTTAAATTGCAGATAAACAGAATACATCTAGTGCCTGCAGCTATTACCTCAAAAAATTAGTACAAATGACAACCTTCCATTAAGAAACTTCCATTTGACATCAGTTACTTTACACAATGAAATCTTGCCACCTGCAGCCCCTCCATATTCTTTTTAGTCAATTGTTGAATGCAGCTTTTTTTTTTTTTTAGCTTATGGGACAAGTCTTTTAATACCTAGGCCAGATTACATTTTAGCATATCCAAAACCAAACAGTGCTTATAGGAAACAAGGCCACAGGATGTAAGCATCAGTGCTCTGCATTAATTTAGAATGGAATGACATTAGTGAATAGCAGTATGATACCACTGAGATACTTTTAGCAGCTCATAGGTTTATAGGTTCATTGGAGGTTACTAGACTAGCAGTCCTAGAGCCCTTACAAGCCTAGCCATGTTAATCCTGAGTTGCCTCAATTGTCTTTGGTTAGATTGACGTAATTTGCAGAGCACATCTATGATAAACACGGACTACCCCTGTCCATGAGGGACATGGCTGCCACCCCCAGGGTGAATTTGTGGTCTCCCATCCATTTGTCCAGGCTGCACTTAAATAGGGTCAATGAGGAGCTCTGCTTCATGTGAATTGGAAGTTTATTCCAGAGGAGCGGCAACCTCTGGGCGATATATGTCTCCTCAGCATGTTCTGTTAATGTCACAGGCTTGGTTAAGATCCCTAGAGTGAGTGACTCTTGTGCCATTTGACTTACAGATGTGCAGCATATCCATCAAGGCAGGGTCAGAGACTGCCCTGTAGGCCAGGCACAAGTTGCCTCTCATTAGCCTATACAATACAGAGTACAGTGACAGGACTTTCAGTTTATCCACATAAGTCATGGTTTGGAAGCCCTGTATTTTCTTGGTAAGAAACCTCTGTAGTCTCTCCATCTACTGCAGGTGTCTGGTGATATACATGCAGAAGGAGTATTGTACTCTATTAATGGTCTGATGAGGGTCACGTACAATGGAGTTATAACATCCTTAGCTCTGGATGTGATGTCCTTACATGTGAGATGCACAACATAGATGACTTTCCTTACCACTGTGGAAATTTGGTGGTCGAAGTTCAGATTACCATCTACCTGTTTTCCTAGATGTCGCACCACTGGGTTTGAACTTAGGGGGTGGCGCTGTCAATATTGTAATTAGCAGGGAATTCCACTTTGGATAATAATGCACTTTTTTGCATTTAGCTTTAGACCATGGCTTTGGCACCAGACATTTGTCTGTGTTAGCCCCTCCTGCAATATGTTAACATTAATGGGGGACACAATGGTTGCACCCAATTTGCAATCATCCCCAAACTTGGTAAGCCAGAGGTCCTCTACTGTAGCCAGGACGTCCGAGAAATAGGTTCCAAGCAGTAAAATGCCCAGCACAGATCCTTGTGGTATACCACTGATGACTGGTCTACTGGTGGAGGTGGAGTCACCAACTTTGACAGTATATGTTCTGTCGGTGAGTCAATTGGCTACCCATCTAGTGATGCAAGGGTTAGTCCCCAGCTGGGAGAGTTTCTTAATGATACCTGAGTGGGGAGTGTGTCAAAAGCCTTGGCTAGGTCAAGAAAGGCAGTATGCACTGTCTTACCTTCATTCAGGCATTGGTGACTTTCTCAAACATGTCTACTAGGTTTAATAACCATGATCTACCCTTAACAAAGCCAAACTGAATTTTGGGTCTAGAGTTTGAAGGTCACCTATGTCCTTATTGATAAGGTCCATGAGGATTCTTTCCATGGACTTTCAGATGAGGCTGGTTAAACTTATAGGTCTATAGTTCCCATGGTTGGTTGATGGCCCTCCTTTGTGCAAGGGGATTACTGTTTTTGTTCTCCACTCTGCTGGAACACAGCCAGTTCCCAGGCTATGGTTACAGAGAATGCCAACTGGGTCTGCTAGGCCCTGGTTTAGATTGTTTTATAAGCAACCGGGGATGTTATCTGGTCCCATTGAGGCCATGTTTTTGGCCTTGGAGAGCACAGAGATGACCTGATCAATAGAGATACTAGGTAGAGGACTGGTGTCAGGTATGCTTTGAGGTATGACTGGTGATTAAAGAGGGTGAAGTCTGCACTAAATCTGTTAGCTAGCAGGTTGGGAATTTCCTCCTATGAGTGGTACCATTTTGTACCAGTTCAATACATAGCTGTGAATTCCCTTTTAGATTATGGACATAGTTAAAGAATGCCTTATGATTATCCTTATCTAGGAGTGCTATTTTACCTTTGTAATTAGATTTAGAGGACTTTACAAGATTTCTGATTTGCTTGTTCAAGCTGTGAATTGAATTCTTCCTCTGCAGAGTCAGTTCTCTCTTATAGGTTCATAGGTTCATAGGTTCATACTAGGCTATCTGCCCTAGGGCATTTATAAGCCTAGCCAGAATGTGTTTGGCTTTCGCCACCCATTTTAAATTTATTTTGCTATGCCATTTTTCGAGGTTAGTATACTATGCCTCTATCTAACAGTGTCACAGAAGTGATACCCGGGGTAAACCTACGATCTCCCATCCACTCATCAAGATTCCTCTTGAAGAGAGTCAATGAGGGACTCTGCCTAACCTGGACTGGGATTTTATTCCAGAGTGAAGGGAGCCTCTGGGTTATGAATCTGTCCCTCCAGCATGTCCTATTTATTTCAGTGCTGAGGTTCAAGTCTCTCGAGCGCGTAGCTCGATGGGATTTGGATTTTCTGAGGTGCAGCATGTCCATTAATTCCGGGTTGGACATGGCTTTATACGTCAGGCACAGATCTCCTCTGAACAGGCGGTATGCCACTGAGTAGAGCTGGAGTTTCTTTAACCGGGCAGCATATGGCATCTGTTTGAGCCCTTTGATCCTCTTAGTGAGGTACTTTTGGGGTCTTTCCAGTTGCTGCAGGTGTCTGGTAAGGTACATCCCAAAAGGGGCATTGTACTCAATTATGGGCCTGATGAGGGATGAGTAAAGAGGCACGATGACCTCCCTGATCTAGATGTGAATCCCTTCATGATTAGGTGGGCTATATAAAATGTTTTTCTAACCACTTTGGCCACGTGGTTGTCAAATGAGAGATTGCTATCAACTTGGGTCCCCAGGTCCCTAATTACTTCTTCTGTACTTAATGGATTTCCACCTATGTGGTAATTTGTGGGCACTTTGTTTTGCCAAAGGGATGACTATACACTTTTGGCATTTAGCTTGAGGCCATGGCTCTGGCACCAGTTGTCTGTTTCTATGAGGCCCTTTTGGAGGATGCTTGTGTCGGCTGGAGAGTCGATTATGGCACCCAGTTTGCAGTCATCTGCGAACTTGGTCAGCCACAGTCCTTCCGTGTTGGCCTGTACCTCCGAGAAATATATACCGAACAAGAGAGGTCCCAGGACTGAGCCTTGTGGGACACCACTTGTAACTGGTTTGGAGTCTGACATGGCTCCAGCAATTCTAACCATGTGGGTTCTGTCCTTGAGCCAGTTTGCAATCCATCTAGTGACATAGGGGTTTATATTTAAGCTGGTGAGCTTATCTATAATGCCCGAGTGGGGTATTGTATCAAAGGCTTTTGCGAGGTCCAGGTAGGCTGTGTGGACCACCTTCCCCTCGTCAATGGCCTTGGTCACTGTTTCAAAGAAATCAACCAGGTTTAAGAGGCAGGATCTGCCCTTAACAAAGCCGAACTGGGTAGGATCCAGTGTTTGTAGGTCCCCAATATCTTTATTTATGAGGTCCATGATGATTCTTTCCATAGCTTTGCAGACCAAGCTAGTCAGGCTTATGGGGCGATAGTTTCCAGGATCCGTTGAGGCACTACCTTTATGGAGAGGGACCACTGTTGCTGTACGCCACTCTTTGGGCACATATCCTGTAGTAAGGCTGAGATTGAACAGTAGTTTTATGTTTGGGTTTAGCTCTTCTTTGAGTTCATGTAGGACGCAGCCCGGGACACCATCTGGTCCCATTGATGCTGTGTTTTTGCTTTGGAGAGGGCGGCTCTTACCTGAGCATCTGAGATGTCAGGGGGGCAGCACTCTGCTGGGATAGATATTTGCCCTTTTGGTGGGGAGGGGGGGGGAGAAGTTTGCGCTGAACCTGTCAGCTAGGATGTTGGCAATGTCTGTGGGTTCGGTGTATTTCTTGTCATTTTGGACTAATTCTGAGCATATCTGGGAATTACCACCCAGGTTCCTAACATAACTAAAGAAAGCCTTGTGATTATCCTTAGTGTCCTGTGCAATTTTTCTCTCAAAGCTGGCCTTAGACAATTTTATGTGTGCCCGTAGTTTTTGCTAATACTGATCAGTGATGCCTTCGCCTTTTGGTATTTTGCTTTATCATTTAGTAGCTTCCTCCTTCTATTGTATAGTTTGTTTATGGCTGGGGTCCACCAGACAGGACGTCTGCCTTTGGAGGATTGGGTCTTGGTTTTATTTGGGATCGCATGATCCATGCATTCCTGAAGGTGTTCATAGAATGCATTTATAAAGGATTCTGCGGTCTGGGCTGTATTTTCCACAGGCCCGGGGGCTTTGAAGGATTCCACCTCAGTTTTGAGGAGTGTAAAATTTGCTTTAGAGAAGTTTTTCACTGTGGTTTTCTGGGCAGGGGTGGGGTCGGGATGTGAATATCCAGTGAGATTAGTTTATGGTCTGATCTTACCAGTGAGGGATACACTTCTGGTCTGGAGCATAGAGTCCCCATGTTGGTGATGATCAGGTCCAGTATGTTTTCCCCTCTTGTGGGAGTGGTAACAAGTTGTTCCATAGCATTTGAGTTTATAAATTCTAGGAACCTTTGGGCTAGGGTGTTGGAGCTAGAGTAATGCTCCCAGTCTATGTTTGGGTAGTTGAAGTCGCCCAATATAATGGTGTTTGGAGAGACCTTCATATTTTCCAGTGTTCTCAGGAAGGCCGAGTGGGGTTCCTGGTTTTGGGAGGGTGGTCTGTAGCAGGCTATAAACTGGAAGGCAGTTTTACCCACTGTTAGTTGCACATGGATAGTCTCTGATGCTTCGTGCTTTGCCACCAACCTGGAGGTGTGGGTATCTTTGATGATTATCGATACTCCCCCCTCCTTTTGTGGTTCAGTCCAAGTTTTGGGGCCGAAAAGCATGGTATGAGGTATAACCTGGTAGTGCTGGGGTGCTCTCGGGAGCCCTGAACCAGGTTTCTGTTACTGCACAGATATCGATGTTCTCCATGCTAAGGAGAGTTTTGAGTGCGTGCATCTTGAGGTTTAGACTTCTGGCGTTGAGTAGCATTACTCTTAGTTTCTTATCCCTTGTGATACCTATGGAGGTGGGTTTGTCTTTTGAGCCTTGCCTAAAAAAGGCACTATGGGGGTAGCAAGAGCCTTTGCCAATATCCGAAGCCCAGGGTGACAGGTGCAAGCCGTCCCTAGCGAAGCATCGTGGCTTGTCGAGCATATCATCCCAAGCTGACAGGCATTGGATCCCCTTTGAATGACACCAGTACTTAAGCCAATTGTTGAAATTGATCATCTTGTCTTCATATTGTGGCATCATTCTTGGTGAGGGTAAGATGCTACTCAAGGTCAGGGTCATACCGGCCTGGGCTACATGCTCAGAGAGCTCCTTTATGTCTCTTTTCATGTAGTCCAGGGAGGTGCGTCTCAGGTCATTCACACCAGCATGGACAATGACTGAGTCATATTTGTACTTGCCTTGGAGTGACCTGAGTGCTTGTGTTATGTGGCGGATCCTAGCACCCGACAGGCTGCTCACCGTGACCCTCTCCTTGTTCAGCCTGGTGAGCGGGACGTCAGTGTGCCTGACGATAGAGTCACCTATTACAAGTGTATCAGGTGTGTTGTTTAGTCTTAAGGGCTGTGACTGTTTGGCACACTGGCTTTGTGAGATATGTGTTGCATGTGTTTTGTTTTGGGGTAGCGGCTGCTTGGGTGTCTGCTTTGGAGGTCTCTGCTGCTTTGGCAGATCTTTATTTAGAGCCTCCGAGTATGTTTTTGTGTGATTATGTGTTTGGTTTGCTGTCGTGGTAGGTCTATGTGAGACTGGAATTGTAGTGAGTATGGTTTCCTTCTCCTCCTGACTGGTTATGCCAGTACTGAGTTGAGAGAGCTTAGCCTCCAGTTTGTTGTTGTTTTAGGCATCAGTTTCTTCTGTTTATACTTTAGTTTCACCAGGGTGGATTGTTTTTTTTTCAGGAGGACCTGGTTTTAATCTGATCAGGCACAGTTGAATATATACAGTTTCCCTAAGTGTTTATTCAGGACATTTGTTTACACCTCTGCATAGGAGTCATTGTTGTTTGTGATTGCAGATGATATAAAACTTTTTATACCATTGCTTAGTAGGCTGTAGTTTGCTTTGGAAAAGTTTTCTAGTTTTTGTTGGTTCTATGGTGGTGACAAGTTTAATAGTTAGTTCCAATGAGAGTGATTTATGGTCTGACCTTAACAGGGAGGGCATCACGCAAGGGGGAGGGCAGTGACCCCCCATGTTGGTGAGTACTATGTCTAGGATGTCTGAGCCCCTTGTGGGGGTGTGGACTATCTGTTCCAGAGCATTTGTATTGACAAAGTGCAAGGACCTCTGGGCAAGCATGTACATGCTGATGTATGTCACCCCGTAGATGGAAGAATAATTGAAATCTAGCATGACTAAGTTATTGGGCTATATGGTGAGTGACTCCAGTAAGTCCAGGTAGGTGGTGTGCTGTTCTTGGTTCATGATGGGGGACCTATAGCTAGCAATGATGCGGTAAGGTATTCTGCCTATAGTTAATTAGACATGGAGTAGTTCAAGAGAGTCATACTGTTTGACCAGTCTCAAGGTTTACTTGGCTTTAATGAAGATGGATGCACCTCACCTTTGGTACTTTCATGCTCATTTTGAGGTCTGAACATGTGGAAGGCATTGCAGCCTTGAATGGCTGAGGTGCTCCCTGCTGCCTTGAACCATGTCTCAGTCACTGCACAGACATCAGTATCTTCCAAGGTGAGGAGTGTTTTCAGGGAGTACAGTTTCATGTTTAGACTCCTAGCATTAAGCAGCAGAACCTTGAATTTGTTTTGAGTGAATTTTGTTGTTTTTACATTGCATAAAAAAGGCACTATGGGGGAGGCAAACACCTTTGCCAGTACCCAAAAGCCTAGAGCAGACATGTGTGGACCATCTCTGGCAAAGCAGCATGGCCTGTTGACCATATCTTTCCAGGCTGACAAATACTGGGTCCCCCTGGACTGATACCACAAGCTAAGCCAATTGTTGAAGTCAATCATGTTTTGTTTATATTGTGGCATCATCCTGGGTGAAGGTAGAATGCTGCTTAGGGGTAAAGTCATACCTGCCTGGGAGATATAATCTGAGAGTTCAGTCATGTCTCTTTTCATATGATCCAGAGAGGTACATCTCAAGTCATTCACCACAACTTGGACTATGATAGAGCCATAAAGGTACTTGTTGCTGAGTGACCTGAGTGGATGTGTGATGTGACAGATACTAGCACCTGACAGGCCATCATGACCTTTGCCTTGTCCAGCCTAGTGAGGAGGACATCTGTGTGTCTCACTATGGAGTCGACTTATGACCAAGACATTAGGTTTTGATGTGTTTTGCCTTAGGGGCTTTTTTGCTGAGACACTGGTGTATGTTATTATGTGTAGTGGTTTCTATTTGCATAGCAGTGTATGTGAAAATGGTTTATGTTTGGGAGGTCTCTGATCTTTTGGTAGCCTTCTAGTGAGTACCTCCACATATGTGGCTTTATGTGTCATGACCTTATTTTGTATGAGAGGTGAAGTCTGTGTGCTGACAACCTGTTTGATCTGGTTTTGTTGTTACGTGAGACAATTGATTCCAATTTCATGGTGTAATTGCATCACTCACATAGAATATTTGTTTGTTTTATGAGTAAGTGATTGTCAGTATACATGACACAATTACTACATTGCCTCAGGATGCCCATGTCAGTCAGACAGGCTGGTGAAATGATGGGAAACTGTCCATCCATTATAGCAGGTTTTTACCGTACGTACTGTTAGGGAAGTGAGTGGGCTAGTTTGACCAGTTTTTGTGCTTCGACTAACAAAGGTGCTTGTTCTACTAAGGCTACGGATGATAAGTGTATCAACGTTGCTCAGTGCACCCACAGTGCAGTAGGGCAGCTTGGGCAGGTTCCACTGACAGATGTCTAGGGAAAAACTGAGTTTCAAGGTGTTTGCATCTATACAGAGCACCGCAATCCCTGTCGAAGTGTACTCTGCAACATGCAAATGCAAGGCTTAAATACAGATGAAATTAAGACACTTTTATGCTAATCTACCAATAGGAAAGCAAACAATGAACCTTCCTCCAGCAATCCCCAGCTCTAACAAAGCTGTATTCACATTCTTCTGCCACAACGGTGCAGAGGAGCCCTTCTTAAAGTAAGATGGCTGTTTTAGTGCTCAAGTGTATCAATAACGGGCTAGATTCAATAGGTCAGAATCTAGTCTATGCTATCTAGGTATTAGAATAGTACAAATCAAGTACAAAGAAGTGCAAAAACATACTTAGAGCACTTTTGTGTGTTTCCCAGCTCAGATAGACCAGGTAAACACCTACTGCCACCAGATGAACAATTCCAGTCCTCCCAGTGCAAAAACACAGTAAAGGAGTGCCCAGAGTGAAATGCTACCACAAACTTAAAGATATAGATACAGCAGTATATTTTAAACAGCTTATAGAAGTGTGATTATTTAATAAAAGTAATTCACTTTGAATAAATGAGCCAAGAGCCACTCAATTGTACAGAATTTGTAAAAGCACTAAAAAGCAAGCTAAGCCCTCCTGCCCATAAAACTACATTCAGAAATCTCAAGTATTTCCTCAACCTCAACAGACCAGGCTTCTTGTCAGTGCACTAGATGGAAAATCCACTGACCCCTTTTGTGTAAAAACAATTATTTGCTAGAGTGCAAACATACACTACTTTATCCAACAGCTAGCTAGATCAAGTACAACAGACACTGGGAGGCAAAATGCACTTTTTTTCAATATAAGCACAAGGAAAGGCAAATAATTCAGAATATCAGCAGCAATGTAGAAAGGAAGGAGCTTATTAAGCTCAATTTATAGTAGGGGTGGGCAGCTTAAAGTCATCAGGTTTAAAAAGCAAATCAGCACACAGGAGGTTGGGTGGGAAACATAGAAGGAAATCACCAGCAGTGTTTTAGTTTATGCAGGCTTCAAATCTTTTAAGACAAAGACAGAGGCCCAGAATTAATAGTTAAGTATCACTCAAGAGACAATTTAACCAATGAAAAAAAACATGTGAAATGAGCAGCCTAGATAATTTGTGCACACCTCTCACATATAATAAAAACAACAGGCCAAACAGATTTCTTAAAACAGAAAACACATTGAAGCTGGTATCAGAAAGAAGCTCTTAAAGGTCACAGACAAAAAATATAGGTTTTTCTCACCCAGCAGGGAATCACCAGCAGTGCTTTAATTTATGCAGGCCTCAAATCTTTTCAAAGCAGACGCCCAGAATTTCATTGACTATTTAAGCATCACTCAGGAGACAATTTAACCAATAAAAAAACGTGTGAAATGAGCAGCCTAGATAATTTCTGTCCACTTCACATGTGGAACAAAAACACCAGGCCAAGCAGATTTCTTAAAAAAAAAAAAAAAAAAAAAAAAAAAAAAAAAGTGGAGCAGGTAGCAGAAAGCAGTTCTAAAAGTTCACAGACAAAAATATAGCTTTTTTCATCCAGCAGTGCTTTTGTTTATGCAGGCTTTAAATCTTTTCAAACAAAGACAGAGGCCCAGAATTTCACTGAGTATTTAATTATGAATTAAGAGACAATTCAATAAATAAAAAAACTTGAGAAATGAGCAGCCGAGATAATTTGTGTCCACCTCTCACTTAGAACAAAAACGCCAGGCCAAGCAGATTTTTTAAAACAAAACAAAATGAAGCAGATATCAGAAAGCAGCTCTAAGAGGTCACAGACAAAGAATATAGATTTTCTCACCCGGCAATGAATCGCCAGCAGTGCTTTAGTTTATGCAGCCTTCAAATCTGTTCATACAAAGACCAGGAATAAAATTCTGTTAAAAAATACCACTTGTTTAAAGAGCAGCAGCTTTAATAGTACATTGTATTATTCTCACTAGATCGGCAATTAACAGCCAACAAATATTGTTAAAGCAACATTTTTTTTTTCAAAAATGAAATGATGTTAAACTACTCACTCATACCATTAGCTTCTAGAGTGTTAAAATGTCAAGAACATTTCTCTTTCTTCTAGATTAGTGAGACTGTTATTTAAGCAATAACCCAAACCTGGGTGTGGGTAATGTTGGATTTACCCACGGTTGGTGTGGTTTGGTCATGAGGGCGAAGCCCGAGTGGCCGAACAAAGACAACTGTGGGTAAAACCAGCATTACCCACACCCAGATGTGGGTTATTGCTATTATACAATGACATTATTTAAGAAAAAATATACTTACTTTTCTTAAATAATGGCATTGTATAATGCTTCCATGCTGCCCTTCCGCAGCTGTCTGGTATTCTGCGGCAGTTCTGATGTACTGTGCATGCGTATGCTTATGCAGTACATCAGAGCTGTGTGTGCTAGCAGCGGAGAAAGCAAGATCTCCGTTGCTTTTTAGAAAGTGTCTCGCTATGTTAAAGGAGTTTAACATAGCGAGACAGCTTTAAAAAAAGCAACGGAGATCTTCCTTTCTCCGTTGCTTTTTCTAGAGCTGTCTCGCTATGTTAAACCCATTTTGCGTTCTCCATTGCTGTAACAAAAAACAAAAAAGAAGACTTATACTAATGGAAAAAGTCCGGGCGACCGGACCTTTTTCCATTAGTATAAGTCTAATTTAGAATGTGCACACTGACCAATCAGCGTGCACGTTTTAGAATATTAATGGGGGAGTCGTTGTATAATATCACTGTTCCTATTACGTTTATATACCTAAAACTATTCACAGTTGTGACATAAAGGAAGATTTTATTAAACAATTTATCTTAATAAATATATGTTTCATATATGATGTTTCTGTTTCAACATTCTTGAGGTTAAATTAGCATAGATCCTCTCACGAAGATTTTTCAAAAATATAAACTCTATATACAGTAGAACAAGTAACAAGTTCCTTGGTTTTGTACACCTTCTGACATACTAGATTTCCAAACCTGTCTTTCTTCAGTACACATGTACAAATATTACAATACTAATCCCCCTTCGAGCATTAGTGTGAGGACTTCTTATTTTAAATTCACTATGCACCTATTCATCTTCAAAGATTTCAGCTTTCCTAAAGAATTGCATTTTATCAGTCTTCATCATAACTCATCACAAAATACTTTCATCAGATTACCCTGAGAAATCCATAAGTTCATATGCCTTTCTAATTCCCAAAAGCTTCACTGTCTTTTGCAGCAGAAAACCAGGTGGCTGCCTATTACTGACATACTGTTCTGCTGACTGACTACCTCACCTTCAAATTGATACTTCTAGAATACTGACCCCTACACATAAAGAGCCTGCAATCAAGAAGTCCTTAGGTTAAAAGTCCACCACTTGGTATGTTAATTAAAGTCAACAAATGCCATTTCTGCAAACATGACATTTTACATTTTTCCATTAAGTGTATTTCTCCTTGCCTGAACTACTAATGTCTTACTTTAAAGCTTCGCTGATTTTCATATTCACTTTCTTGTTTTCTGCTTTATGCTACAACATTTGTCTTGCCATGATACTCTTAGTTCAGTTACAATGAAGTGCAGAATTGTTTGGATGACTTACAAGTAAACAGATTTAATTTTACATTTGATGACATCCAAATAGGGAAGAAGGTGTCCTTTTTGGATGCAGATTTGTTACTTGAGGAAGATGGTATACTAACCACAAAAGTACATAGGAATTTTCAGGGGGAAATATATTATTTGAAAGCAACAAGCTGTCATCCTGGGCATACGATTGATGTCTTACCTTATGGTGAATGCATATGTCTTTACAGACTATGCAGCAATGAACAAGATTTTTTAAGGGAGATAGATTATACTTTTGAGATGTTCAGAAAGCATGGTTATGGTGAAGATATAATTGCTAAGGCATGGTCTAGATTTAATAAAGAGTATATAGGAAACAACAATAGAAAATGGAAGGGAGTTTCCAAATTAAATAACAATACTGAATTTGGTTGTGAAATGTATTTTGTAACCACATATAATGGATTTAGCAATAGGTTTTATGAGATAGTACAAACACAGTGGCAACTGTTATCAAATTTAAAGGTTGGAAGTTCATGGATGCCTAATAAACTTGCTTCATATAGAGTGGGTAGGAACATTAAGAGCTTTTTGGTGAAATCTCGGTTCTGCAGACCCAAGGAGGTCTTATATGAGTCATTGAGAACAAAAGGGGCAATGGGATGTGGCAAATGCAAGGCATGCAAATTTATTGTGCCTTATTTTGGACTCTTAAATGGTCGAAGATTTGAAGTTTGTGAGAATTATAGGTGTGATACTGAGGGCATTATTTATGCCCTCAGATGTCCTTGTAATATGTTTTATGTGGGTGAGTCCAAAAGGGCTTTTAAAATAAGGCTTTTAGAACATGTTCATGATATATTAAATAAAAAAGAACCGAGTTCAGTGGCACAACATTTTTTGGAAGCATGTGGTAGTTCTGTTCATGGTTTGCAAGCCACAATTTTAGAAAAAGTAGAGTGTGGCTTTTTTTTTGGGGGGGGGTGTCAGCAAGAATAAACTTCTTTATAAAGAAGCAGTATACATATTAAAGTTTGATACTTTGTTTCCAAAGGGTATGAGTGTTGATTTTAATTGGCATATAATACTTTAAATGCTTTTTAAGTATTTATGGTATTAATTGATGACTTTATTGTTTAATTGTCTATTTAGTAGTGTATATAAACCAAGTGTGTGATGTGAAGTAACTA